>NC_053492.1:49059785-49184785 GCF_905171775.1 Rana temporaria
TAAATGATACAGAATTTTACTGTTCTGATTATGTTTGCATTATTTATATACATTTCTTTTTTATCCCAACACTCAATTTAATTCATTCTATCTATCTATCTATCTATCTATCTATCTATCTATCTATCTATCTATCTATCTATCTATCTGTCTGTCTGTCTGTCTGTCTGTCTGTCTGTCTGTCTGTCTATCTATCTATCTATCTATCTATCTATCGCTTTCATCTCTGCATCTATTTCCTTCCATGTTTCTCTTTTCTTTCTTTCTTTCTTTCTTTCTTTCTTTCTTTCTTTCTTTCTTTCTTTCTTTCTTTCTTTCTTTCTTTCCTTCCTTCCTTCCTTCCTTCCTTCCTTCCTTCCTTCCTTCCTTCCTTCTTTCTTTCTTTCTTTCTTTCTTTCTTTCTTTCTTTCTTTCTTTCTTTCTTTCTTTCTTTCTTTCTTTCTTTCTTTCTTTCTGTCTTTCCTTCCTTCCTACTTTCTTTCTTATCCACCTATGTGTCTTTCTGTTTCATATATCTGTCAGTCCATCTTTTCATACCTATGTAATTTATTTTTCAAGGCAATATCTACATTGACATATATTATTCAGAAGCATACATGGAAATGAATACATATGTATAGCACATTACTAATATTCAATTCAGTTTTGTGTATCTACCATCTGTCTTCTGATCTATCTATCTATATATCTATTTATCTTTTCATCCCTGCAACCATTTCTTTCCATGTGTCTCCTTTCTTTCTGTCTGTCTTTCTTTCCCCTTTCTTTTTCTTACCTTATTCTTTCCCACTTTCTTTGTTTCTTTCTTTCCTCCTTCCTTTCTTTTTTTTCCTTCCTTCCTTCCTTCCTTCCTTCCTTCCTTCCTTCCTTCCTTCCTTCCTTCCTTCCTTCCTTCCTTCCTTCCTTCCTTCCTTCCTTCCCTTGGATACCAAGTGTCATTCATATAAATAATATTCTTTTAGGCATTTTTGATTAAAACCTAAAATTGTTTATCTGCATATTTCAGTATACTTAGACAATGAATTAATAATGCTCACAAACATGACATATTTTTACTTGTTCTTCAGTTTATATTTATCTATGACATATCTATATAGACATGTATGGTTCAGAAGTACATGGAATTATTGAACATCTAATGCACATTGCCAATACTTGATTAGATTCTGTCTACATGTATTGTATCTATCTATCTATCTATCTATCTATCTATCTATCTATCTATCTATCTATCTATCTATCTATCTATCTATCTATCTATCTTTTTATCTCTACATCAGCCTACCTCCACATTCTTTCAAATCCTCTTATACATACAAATAACTCAGCTAAGCTCAATAACACAATTAGTGATGCTGGTAAAGTGGACCTGTCACCCTGAACTTCCATTCTATTAATACTGAACATAGAGAACTGGGGTTGATTTACTAAATCTATCTATCTCTTTATTTTTCTATCTATCTATCTATCTATCTATCTATCTATCTATCTATCTATCTATCTATCTATCTATCTATATGTCTGTTTGTCTGTCTGTCTGTCTGTCTGTCTGTCTATCTATCTATCTATCTATCTATCTATCTATCTATCTATATATCTATCTATCTATCCAGAGCTTTTTTTCTCAGAAAATAGGTGCAGGAACTCAACCACGACCCCGTTCAGATTTCACAAACAGTAGAAGGGTCTTAAAGGGGCATTAAATACCAGGATTGCATTACATACAGAGTGCAGAGTTCAGGGGGTTACATACAGAGTGCAGAGCTGTCACTTGTAAACACAGAAACCAGAATTCTGTGTTTACAACTGATTGTGGTGAGCGGGCACCAAAGGGTCTGAGCCAGAGGTGGTGGAACTGAGTTCCCCCAAGTTCCCCCTGAAAAAAAGCCCTGTATCTATCTATATATCTATCTATCGATCTATCTATCTACCTATCTTTTTATCTCTACATCAGCCTACCTCCACGTTCTTTCAAATCCTCTTATACATACAAATAACTCAGCTAAGCTCAATAACACAATTAGTGATGGGCTGGTAAAGTGGACCTGTCACCCTGAACTTCCATTCTATTAATACTGAACATAGAGCACTGGGATTGATTTACTAAAACCTGGAAAGTGCAAATTCTGGTGCAGCTCTGGATAGAAACCAATCCGCTTCCAGGTTTTATTGTCAAAAACTGAATTGAACAAGCTGAAGTTAGAAGCTGATTGGTTGCCATGTGGAGCTGAACCAGATTAGAAAATCGATCCCAGTGCATGACGAGGCAGAGTTCAGAGAATTTCCTAACCCGATTCTAGTCAGACAGGAGTTTAGATGACAGTGTACCCTCTGTGCCATTGACCTGATATTTCACATATACTAAGGCCCCGTACACACGACCGAGTTTCTCGGCAGAATTCAGCCAGAAACTCGATCGGAGCCGTATTCTGCCGAGAAACCCGGCCGTGTGTACACTTTCGGCCGAGGAAACCGACGAGGAACATGTTCTCTATTTCCTCGTTAGTCAATGAGGAAACTTTGCTCGCCGAGATCCTCGGCGGCTTCACAAGGAACTCTATGAGCAAAACGATGTGTTTTGCCCGTCGAGTTTCTCGGACGTGTGTACGGGGCCTAACGTGACCACATGACTTATCTAATGCGATTAAAAATTCAAATAAAAAAACAGAGGTCTCAGTTGCAAAAAATGTACAAATATATGCAGAGGGCTCCTGTCATGTCAGAGATCTGTCTTTTTTTTTTTGCATTTAGAAAGTGCTTAGACAGGTCCTCTTTACTGTCTGGTAGAGTTCCATGGAAGTTGTGTATTGTATTGTAGACCTAATGAATTCACACTCCCATTGTGCACCTTTCATGCTCACTGGACATTGATCAAGCAGCTGCCCTTTGTTGTTATCAGCAGCTCTTTCACACAATGAGGTTGATTTACTAAACGTTCACACAATAAATGGCGGAAAGATTTACTTTAATTATCCAATTATGTGCAGATGAAATAAGTCAACAAGGATTTGCTTTTCATAGGATTGGATGGTTGAAGTGAATCTATTTATTATCTGGTGCAGCTCAGCATAGGAACCAATCAGCCTCAAGGTTTATTGGTCAAAGCTTAATTAAACAATCTGAAGTTAGAAGCTGATTGGCTACCATACACAGCTGCACCAGATTCTGAGTACTCCAGGTTTAGTAAATCCCCCCCACAGTGTCTTATTGGCTACTACTAGGGATCAGCTGGGTTCAGTCCAATTGGGTTTATTGAGCCAGTGGAGATGTAATCAGATGCCTACTTCCCATGGGTCCTGCCAAAGTGGGTTAAGACCCAAACCCAGCTCATCCCTGGTTGGCTCTTATGACTTGCAGCACTGGGGTCTTCAGCTCAAATCTTGGCCAGTACCTTATCTGCATGGAGTTTGCATGCTCCCCCAGTGTGTTCACTTGGGTTTTCCTCCATGCATTCCAGTTTCTTCCCACAGGACATACTTGTAGGTTATTTGGCTCCTGTCTAAAATGGCCGTAGTACAGCATGTATGTCCAAATTGGCTATGCACACGTGTCATCACATTCGCATGTCAGACCCAAGCTGAAGCAATTGGTGAGGGTTAAGGAAAGACCTGGTGACCCAACTCGTTAAAAATTCATCAAGAAATTTTTATGGAAAGGCAATTGTATCAGATATGGCACAGAATTGGCAAACTGATTGGATATATACAGTACATAACTACATGCAAAAGCCATCAGTATTAATGGAAGTAGATATTAAAGGAGTTGTAAAGGAATTTTTTTTTTTGCTGAAATGACTGTTTACAGGGTATGGAGACATAATAGTTAACTGATTTCTTTTAAAATTGATTAAAACTAGATAAAAATTAATCATATAATGTACCTACAGTTTCGTTTTTGCATCTAGTTTCGTTTTTGCATGTTATCCTGCCCGTGTGCTAGCCAGAGCCATAGAGCAGTGATGGTTTGGAAAATGAAACTAGAATCTCCCAGTACTGTAGTCATCAGGAAACAGACAACCATGAAGTGTCCAGAACAGAGAAGGATTACAGCAACATCAGAGTAAAAACGAACAATGAGGACATGAAACCAGGACTGCAGTAAGGTAAAGGAAGCTATTTAGCTAAAAAAAACTAAATTCCTTTAGTGACCTTTTAAGGGGTTGAGGGGTTGTAAAGTCTCATGATTTTTCATATCAATGCATTCTATGCTTTAAAGCGGAGTTCCACCTAAAAATAGAACTTCCGCTTTAAGTGACGGTGACCCCCTGACATGCCACATCTGGTATGTCATTTTTTTTGGGGGGGGGGGGGCAGATACACTCTTTTTAGAGGCATCAGTTCCCACTTCCTCTTGGTGCTCTGCGGCACTGGAAGGAAGTTCACCTCTCCCTCCCTCCCTGCAATCTTCTGGGAGACATCACAGGTCCCAGAGGATAGCCCGGCCAATCACAGCACGCAGCGTGGCTTGCGCATGCACAGCGTGGCTTGCGCATGTGCAGTGCAGCTTGCAAATGCGCAATGAGTGCCTGGCTGTGAAGCCACAGAGGGCGCCCACAATAGTGATGTCGGTGCCACAGGGAGGAGAGGGAGAGGACTAGGGCTTCGTTAGCCCGCATTGCTGGATCATGGGACAGGTAAGTGTCTGATTATTAAAAGTCAGCAGCTACACTTTTTGTAGCTGCTGACTTTTATAAGGGTGGAACTTCACTTTAAGGTGAAAAACCTTCTGTGCTTAAGCTGCCCCCCCAGATCCCCCTTTTTCTTTTGGGACAAAGACATAAATAAATAAAACAATATACATGATTTTTTATTACGACAAACAAACAAAACGTGATTTTTTTATTAAGACAAAAAAGAAAAAAGAAAAAACAATACACATGATTTTCTATTAAAGGGGTGTTCCAGTCATTTTTAATGTTTATTAAAAGTTAGCAGCTACAAAAAGTGTAGCTGCTGGCTTTTAATAAACATACACTCACCTGCTCCACGTTCCAGCGACGCGCCGGCGTCTTCATTCAAAGTGTGGGCACCCGGCCGTGACAGCTTTCGGCTTCAACAGGAAGTCCCACTCCTCCTGAAGCCCCCACTCCCCCCCAAAAAAAATTACATGCCAAAAGGAGTGGATTAAGTGGAAGTTCCACTTTTGGGTGGAACACCGCTTTAAAACAACCCCCGCCCCATCCCAAAAAAACAAACAAACAATACACAGGATTTTTTATTAAGACAAAAACAAACCAAAAAAACAATACATATGATTTTTTATTAAAACAATAAAACACAAAAAAATAAAATAAAATACACATGATTTTTTATTAAGACAAAAAAAAAAACAATACACATGATTTTTTACTAAGACAAAAACAAAAACAAACAATATGCATGATTTTTTATTAAGATAATAAAACACCAAAAACAAAAAAAATACACATTCATTTTTTATTAAGACAAAAAAAACAATACACATGATTTTTTACTAAGACAAAAACAAAAAACAAACAATACGCATGATTTTTTACTAAGACAAAAACAAAAACAAACAATACGCATGATTTTTTATTAAGACAATAAAACACCAAAAAAACAATACACATTAATTTTTATTAAGACAAAAAACAATCACTTAGCAAAGAGAAGCGGTGTTCACTTTGAATACCCAATGATGTGCCAGACAATTGAAACAATAGAAACATAGAAAAGTCCCGGCAGAAAAAGACAGTAGTCGTCTATTGAGTCTGGCCATTTTCTTTTTCTTTTTTCTTTACGTTAATTTTATTGTCTGACTATAGATCTATGTTTGTCCCAAGCATGTTTAAAGCAATAGGGTTTTGAGTTGCTCAAGAGCACAGCTTCATTTTTGTAGGAAAACATTGTTTCTCTTTTAGTAAATAGACCCCATTTATTTACTTATTAAGCGAGATCGGCCCTTTATTCCAGTTTTTCTAAAAGTTGCACAAACTTTGCAGTGTGCGGATCAGCATGCATTTATCTTGTACAACAGCGCCCTCTGCTGCTATGTTTGAGGTAGAGCAGTCATAGTTTGTTCCCCGTGAAATCACTGCATAGCCATTGGAGTTGTTTTACTAAAGAAAACGAGATTGTTCATGTTACAAAATGAAAGTTCAATTAGCTTAGTGAAAAAGTTGTGAATAAATGTCAAATCCACTTTTTTTTTCCAGGTGTCTACGATTACCTTGATTCAGATGCATTTAGCTTCGCTTCCGGGTCTTGTTCCCCACGGGAGTGGGCGTGTCGCTCCTTTTCCCCGACGCCTTATTGTGTTATGGGAGCTGTGTGCAATGTCTCCTGGGAGTGACGTGTCAAGACTCACAGGAGACCATCTGAAATAGCCATAAGTGTATTCTTGCACTATCTCGCGGGTCAAGCGGGTCACCGCTTCCAGGAAGTCTTTGCTTGTGGGCCTCACAATGCCCACAAGCAAGATGGAAAATCCCTGGATTCATTTTTACAACGTCTTATTTATGACAGAAACCGAACCGATGCTCTTACAAGCGGCTAGCAAGTGATTGCTACATTGCTATGTCTATTACTAAGCATTGCACATACAAACCACAATTCGAGAAACCGCAGAATCTCCGCTTTAACCCGATAATTGCTTTAGAAATACTTTGAAAAACAGCCATGCAAGTCCCCCTTAACCAGTAGAGTAATGTGAGCTAACAGCGCCCTCTGCTGGCAAGTAAACTCAACAAGAAGAGAGTTTTATTTTACTGAGCCATACTTAGATTTGCAATTAAGGGCCAACGCCACCCAAGATTGTTATATTCGTTTTCAGTGTTGGCTTGAATCACCGCCTGGCTTCTCACAGTTAGGGATGAGGGTCCAGCAGGTTCAAAATTCATTATCCCAATGAATTAAAGTAGAAGTACAGGCAAAACCTTTTTTTAGCAATAAATTTACACAACCCCCCAGAACATTTTGGGTCAGATTCACGTACCTCGGCGCATATCTCCGCCGGGTGCAGCATATCTAAGATACACTACGCCGCCGTAATTATTATTTTTTTTCGAATCTTCAAAGAATTTGCGCTGTAAGTTACGGCGGCATAGTGTATCTTTGGCGGCGTAAGGGCGCGGAATTCAAATGTATGTGATGGGGGCGTGTTTTATGTAAATACGTCGTGACCCGACGTAAACAACATTTTTTTTTTAACGACGCATGCGCCGTCCGTGGGGGTATCCCAGTGCGCATGCTCGAAATTAAACCGGAACAAGCCAATGCTTACGACGGTGACGTCATTCTACGCAAATCCCTATTCGCCAATGACTTACGAAAACGTTGTAAAAAATTCAAAAGGCTACGCGGGAACGGCGGTCATACTTAACATTGAGTACGCCTCATAATAGCAGGGGTAACTATACGCCGAAAAAAGCCGAACACAAACGACGTAAAAAAAATGCGCCGGCCGGACGTACGTTCGTGGATCGCCGTAACAAGCTAATTTGCATACTCAATGTGGAATTCGACGGAAACACCACCTAGCGGCCGCCGAAAAAGTGCACCTATGATCCGACGGCGTACTAAGATGTACGCCTGTCGGATCGATCCGTGATGCAGTCGTATCTTGTTTTGTAGATACAAAACAAAGATATGATGCGCAAAATTTGAAATTTCGTAGCGTATCAAGAGATATATATTTTCTGAAAGGAGAGACCCTGTAGAATAAAAAGTTGGAAATTTGTGTTTCACGTAATATTTGTGCAACTGTTTATTATATGCAAATTTTCTGTAAAAAAAATATAATAAAATAAGTTTTAGTGCAAAACCAAGCCATATAATACAAATTTTTGGTTAAAATATAAAAGATAAGGTTGCATCGCGTAAATAGATACCTAACATTTCATGTTTTAAAATATGTGCGCCTGTGACATCGCCAAAAACTATGGTGCCCAATAATCACCATAGGTGCTGCTTTAAAAGCCTGTACGGCTCATCAACTTATGCCCTGTACACACGATCGGATTTTTGATGGAATAAAATCCGATGGATTTTTTCGTCGGATATCCGATGAAGCTGACTTTCATCAGTCTTGCCTACACACTATCAGACTAAATTCCGACCGTGCCAAGACGCCGTGACGTCCAACACTACGACGAGCCGAAAAAAAAAATGAAGTTCAATGCTACCGAGCATGCTTCGACTTGATTCTGAGCATGCATGGATTTTCCTCCAATGGAGTTCCACACAGCCGATCGGAATTTCCTGTTGGTTTTTTATCCATTGGAAAAATTGAAAACATGTTCTATTTTTTTACACCGATGGGAAAAAAGACTGATGGGGCCCACACATTATCGTTTTTTTCCGATGAAAACAGTCCACCTGACTTTTTTCATCGGACAAACCGATCGTGTGTACAAGGCTTTACAGTTAATTAGTAGAAAGAGCAGGGGGATGCCAATAGGCGTTGTGGGACTTTAAATGAGATTACATTTGTAATGTATCTCCATCCCATATTCAAAGAGTTCTTAGAGTTAATTAGGAGCTTTTGTGCTAGAATTATTGGCCCAGATTCAAAGAGATCTGCGCTATATTTGCGGAGGCGCAGGGCAACGATTTTGTCCTGCGCCCACGCAAATATTTTGCGCTGCCCTCGATTCACGGAGCAGTAGCTCCGTAAATTGCGAGGGCGCGCCGGCAAAATTGCCCGGCGTAAGCGCGCGCAATGTAAATGATCCCGCCGTGGGCGGGAATCATTTAAATTAGGCGCGTTCCCGCGCCGATCGTAAAGCGCATGCGCCGTCGGGAAACTTTCCCGACGTGCATTGTGGCAAATGACGTCGCAAGGACGTCATTTGCTTCAAAGTGAACGTGAATGGCGTCCAGCGCCATTCACGTATCACTTACGCAAACGGCGTGAAATTCTAATTTCACGACGCGGGAAGGGCGGGTATACTTTAGCATTGGCTGCCCCTACTATTAGAAGGGGCAGCCTTACGCTAAAGACGCCGTACGGAAACTCCGTACCTTGCGTACGCAGGGCCTGCGCAACTTTGTGAATCGGTGTTAGTATGCAATTTGCATACTATACGCTGATCACAATGGGAGCGCCCCCTAGCAGTCAACGCAAGAATGCAGCCTAAAATCTGCGTGGCATAAGAGCCTTATGCCACGCAGATTTTAGGCTGCAGTCGGCGTAACAAGTTCTCTGAATCAGGAGAACTCGTTACGCCGGCGCAAGTCAGCAATTGCGCTGCGTAACTATGGTTACGCAGGCGCAATTGCTACCTGAATCTGGGCCATTGTTCTCACTCTGATGTTCGCGGTGATATTTCACATGTGTGGTGCGACCGCAGTTTACATACACATATGCACCCTGGGCAGAGGTTTTGTCGATTTTTATTGTAATATATTTTATTATCTTTTTATTTATTTTTTCATTTATTTTTGTATTTATTTTTACATGATTGCTATCACAAGGAGTTAATAAACCCCTATGCATACCTCCCAATATTTAGGATGGAATGGAATGAGGGACACCTATTAGCAAAAGTATGACGGCATAGGGGCCACGCCCCCGTCACGCCCCCTTAAAGGAGAATAATCCTCACATTTTTTTTTTTTTTTTACCACTACTATTCCTTTATATTGGCTTTTGAAACTTGTAAATTAAGCAATTTAGAAATTGAATGAAAGGTTTAGCACTAGGAAATACTTTTTGAAAGATAAAAACGAATAACAATTGCAATTTATATAAAACGATATAGACCAGACCAAAATGAGGGACAAATGAGAAGAAAAGAGGGACAGAGGGACTTTGTTCCAAATCAGGGACAGTCCCTAGATATCAGGGACAGTCCCTCGAAATCAGGGTATAATGTGGAGAACAGCGGCTCTCATCTGAGTGCAGTATATTAAAACAATTAATGATGAATTTATTAAGATTTATTAAGGACTGGAACTACAGTACTTAAATGGTGGATATGGGGTTGGCCCTCTAGAGGCGGATATTGGTAATACATGAGCCAAAAAAGGGATAAATATAGTATACCGTAAGTATAGCACAAATTTATCAGGGTCGTGCAGATTCAGAGGATTGCCATAAAGGCTCTATTGAAAGTGAGAAAAATTATCTATAGCGAACTTTGGATGCATACACATGTATACATATATGCCAACACGTGTAAATAGAGAGATCAAAAAAAAAAAAATGAAATAAATCATTTTTTTGACCATGCTGGACATGTTTACAGGTAAGATAGTTGTATTTGTGGCACTGGTACATGCCCTTGATGGTTAAGAAGGTAAAGGTGGTATAGGTGGTTTTGCATTTTTTCTTAAAGACCCCAATGTCTCCCCTGTCCTTCACACCTTCTAGCCAACCACAAATCGGCTTGGTTAGATGTGTCTCCTGGCTGTACTGGCCAGAAAAGTGTACCATCACTTCCAGTTTTATTGTTTGCATGTGTGATGAAGGCATGGATTTGACTGCAGTCTCTCTCCCCTCGTCTGCGGATGTGTTCCCGAGTGACAGTAAGCAGGATGTACATGGTACGCCCAAAGAAAAGTTTTGCCTTTAGTTATACTTTAATATTGAAATTTGTCAGAACAAATTCTTTGCAACTATACCATGGTCTTTGAACTTAGGTTAGCTTACTTAGAAGGGACAATAAGGTTACCACAAGGAAAACAAGGCATTTGGGGGGTGGCACCCCCCCTAGTCAGAAGGGACACTACCAGCAGTGGCGTCGCTACAGGAGTGCAGACAATGCTTCACACCGACCCTCTGACAGTTTTTCATTTGTAAGCTCCTCTCCCGGGGACCAAGCTGCAACTGCCAATACTCTTGGGGCCGGCACCCGGCAGTCACATCTTCACATGGACTGGACTCTGCCCCTTTTTAGGTGGCTTAGATGTGATCGCCCCACCCATCAGAGGGGAGAAAGAGAGGAGATCGGAGAGGGCGTCACATCGCTCAGGACATTCAATTGGACTGCCAATGGGGAGGAAGAAGGGGAGCTGCCTAAAAGCGGTGCTGCTCTGCCTTCTGCTGCAGGTGATTGGGACCCCCAGTATCCCAAGTCCTGGAAAATAGAGACCAACCAGCTGGTTCCTCAATCCTAGGAACACCTACCTACAGTACCTGGACAGCACAGTAGAATCCTAGGCACACCTATCTGACGGTGTGTACACACACCTACAGTCCCTGGACAGCACAATAGAATCAAAGGAACACCTACTTCATGGTGTGTACCATAGGCATGCACACAGGGTGTGCCAGGTGTGTCTGGGCACACCCTAATCACATCACCTTGTGCAGTGCAGATTGCCCCTACTGCCTTGGCTCATTCCTGCCCCTCCTTCCTCTTCTCTCCCAAAGTCTGCTGCTGCTGGCACACAGGGGAGGTTTTAAAAGGAGTGGGGGAAGGGGCCGGTAAATATATAATTTACCGGCCCCTTCCCTTTGTGAATGAACACAGTAAGTGATCGGTACCATGTGTTTGAGCTTTGGAGTGCACACACTAATGCAATAGGCTGCGCACACCTATGGTGTGTACACATACCTGCAGTCCCTGAACAGCACACTAGAATCCTAGGAACACCTACTTGATGGTGTGTATGTGTACACATACCTACAGTCCCTGGACAGCTATATACTCTTCTGCCCTATCAGCTCCGACCCTTCTCTATACTACCTACTGCATTATGGACACTTACCCTTCTCTATAATACCTACTGCTGTATGGACACCTACCCTTCTCTATACAACCTACTGCACTATGGACACCTACCCTTCTACAGTTTATCTCCTTTTTTTGGAATCTACCTTACCATTAGTTTCTCATCTTTTGGACACCTACTACCCATCTCTGTATTAGCTACTGCCTTTTGGATACTCTCCTTAATTAATATTATCTATTATCCTATGGACATCTACCCAACTCTGTATTAGGTATTGCCTTTTGGGCCCCGGGCTGCGGGAAGGTGAAAGTCCGGTGTAGTTTTTTTTTTTGGGGGGGGGGGGATAGGAGAACCCCCTGGTGTAGTTTGGGGGGATAGGAGAGCATCCCTCATTCCCACTCCCCCTCTCTCTCTCTCTCTGGGGCTATAATCGGAAGAGATGTAGCCTAAAGAGGAAAGGGGTGGGGTTTACAGATGAAAGGGTGTATCTTAAACAGGAAGGGGTGGGACTATTATGGATGTGGGGCACCTGATTTTAGTCGTGCCTAGGACAACACAAAACCAACATACACCACTGGCTGTGATAGGGAAAGCCTAGGGAGTGATGCCGTTAAAGAGAATATCCTAACAGCTAGTCTACTCCTTCTAGTAACCTGCTTTCTATAGGCCTAAAACAAAGAAGCTTATGCCATAAAAAAAGTTTCTAAAATGCCTCAAGAGGTTGACGCTCAAGTGTGAACCTAGACTTAAAGTTTATATGAGATTTTAGTGGTTAGGTTTACATCTACTAACTATGGTTGAGATCTTTGAATCTGACACCCTACACAAATCTGTACACCCAGAAACTACCACTTGACCTCCTGAAGATTTACCCCCTTCACGACCAGGCAATTTTTTGCGATACGGTATTGCCTTATTTTAACTGACAATTGCGTGGTCATTCAACGCTGTACCCAAATAACATTTTTCCCACAAATAGAGCTTTCTTTTGGTGGTATTTGATCACCTCTGCGTTTTTTATTCTTTGTGCAATAAACAAAAAATGAATATTTTGAAAAACAAAAAAAACAATATTTTTGACTTTCTGCTATAAAACTTGTCCATGAAAAAAAAAGAAAAAAAATCGAATTTCTTTATAAATTTAGAGCAATATGTATTCTGCTACATGTTTTTGGTAAAAAATCCCAATAAGCGTATATTGATTGGTTTAGGCAAACGGTATAGCGTCTACAAACTATTGGATATTTTTTTCTTACTAGTAATAGTGGTGATCAGCGAGACTGCAATATTATGGCGGACATTCTGACAGGGCTGTATCCTGGCCTAGGCCAACAAGGCCCAGGCCTAGGGCAGCACATTGCAGGGGGGCAGCATGGAAAGAGTCCCCGCCGGCTTGCGCTACACTTTTAGTGTAGCACCATTATTATGGGGCGTACTGGACAGAGAGGCAAATTAGTCTAGTGCCCCCATAAAGCAGCCGCACTGCTTCCAGCCAGCATTCCACAACTGTGGGGGGGGGGGGGGGGCGGAGCTTCTAATTTTGACTGTCCTATTATCCTGAACCACAAACCTTCCTCACTGTGCTTTGTATTTTCTGCTGCACCATTGGCATGGTTATATCTTTTTAGTCCTCTCCATATAATGTGCAGAATTTTGTGCCTAAAGTAGAACCAAAGGCAACACTTTTTTTAGGGAAGGGCGGGTCTTAAACAGCAAGGGGTGTGGCCTTGACAGGAAGGGGTGGGTCATATTTAAATTAGGGGATGCACAAGTTTAGTCAGGCCTAGGGCAGCACAAAACCTAAATACACCACTGCATTCTGACACTATCTGACACGTTGTGGGAACCAGTGACACTAATACATTGACCAGTGCTAAAAATATGCACTGTCACTGTACTAATGACACTGGCTGGGAAAGGGTTAAACATCTAGGGTGATCAAAGGGTTAAATGTGTTCCTAGCCAGTGTTAATGTGTACTCTTGGAAGTGCCTTTACTAGGGAAAGAGATAAAATTTGTTTCCTGCTTTGCAGGGACACAAATTCCATCCCTTATCTTCTATCAGAACGGTGATCTGCCTTGTTTACATAGGCAGTTTACAGTTCTGTGTCTTTTCTTCACAATTAGTGGGAGCCGATCGGCTCCTGTTGTGTGTAATCACAGTGGGAGCGAACCAGCGGCGGCGCACATGCGCGCCCCCGACCTGGAAGTGTCAGATCACACACACACACATATACAGTCCTGATCAAAAGGTTTAAGACCACTTGAAAAATGGCAAACAATCATATTTTACATTGTTGGATCTTAACAAGTTCCAAGTAGAGCTTCAACATGCAACAAGAAGAAATGAGAGTGAGACAAAACATTTTTTGACCATTCAATTTAATGAAAACAACAAATAAACTGAAACAGGCTGTTTTTCAGCTGATCAAAAGTTTAGGACCACACCTCCAAAAAAAACGAAACCCTCCCAAAACAGAAATCCAACTTCCAAACATGAACTCAGTAATGAGTAGCTCCGCCGTTATCGTTGATCGCTTCAAAAATTTGTTTTGGCATTCTTGATGCAAGCGTTTCCATGAGGTGAGTGGGAACATTTCTCCAAGTGGTGAAGACAGCCGCATGAAGGCCATCTACTGTCTGGAACTGTTGTCCATTTTTGTAAACTTCCCTTGCCATCCATCCCCAAAGGTTCTCAATTGGAGTTAGATCAGGGAAACACGCAGGATGGGCCAAAAGAGTGATGCTATTCTCCTGGAAGAAGTCCCTTGTCCTGTGGGCAATGTGTACTTTAGCGTTGTCCTGTTGAAAAACCCAGTCGTTACCACACAGACGAGGGCCCTCAGTCATGAGGAATGCTCTCTGCAACATCTGGACATAGCCAGCGGCCGTTTGACGCCCCTGCACTTCCTGAAGCTCCGTTGTTCCACTTGTAGCGCCCCCTTAATTTCAGTATGGGCACTACGCTAAAGTTAGAGGGGAATGGGAGAGTTACTTTGCTCCCATTCACAATTTGTTTTAAGTTGGGACTTCTGTCATTCCAGAAATGTCCACTGGGTCAATCTGTACTCCAGGGATGCAATACCATCCCTGGCTGGCAGTTGGCGCTGGTGGGGTTCTGGCAGAGCAAGTTTCCTCAGCACCCAATTAGAGGAGTTTTTCCCTCGCAAGGCATGCTGGGGAAGGGTTTATCTGTGACAGGGGTCATGTGTTCTAAAATCTTCGCAGGGTCCCGTTCCAGGTGCGGCATCCACCTTCAGGGTGCGCGCATACATGGACCCCGCCAGTGCGGCCCACCTGGCCAAAATTGCAGGCTACAAAAACCCTCATTCGGAGGTAAAAGGGGACCCCCCCAGTGACTTACTGGGTTCCCAGTTCTATTGAGAGGATCGATCCCAGGCTGGGTGCCGTTTGATTGGGGGGTCGGCTGAGGAGAACCCGGAGGCAGGTTGTCCAACATGGCTTGAACGAACCAATCGGGGATCTGGTGACCGCAATGCTGACAGGTACGCTTTGCTGTCGTCCGGTGACCTATGTTAAAAGTCTACTGGGAGGATTCGCTCTGCTCGTCCATTAGTTCATTTAAAGTGGTTGGCCTGTGGCAGAGGCCCTAGAGCCAGGTCTGTGAGAGAGACCTGTTCCACCCAGAAAATTCTAAGTGACACTTCGGCTGTCAGGCCTGTGAGAGGAGTCTGTCCGGGGGCACTTTACCCACTCCAATTAAGAGTGGCGACAAGTAATTTTGGTACTCTATTGAGCAAGGACTGCTCAATTAATATCCAGGCCTGATACCGAAAAGGTTCTTCCTTTCTCTTCATCAGCCTTTCTTTTCCTAATTGATGTTGGCCGTGTTGGCCTGGAAATAAAGCATTGGAAAAATCCTTTATTCACTGTCTAGACATTCGCTCACTGTTTTGGCTCACTGCTATCACCCCTAGACACACTGCAGGGTAACTTAATACGCCGGTCCCAAAGCAATCAGCGGCTCCTTCGGGGGTAGCTCTACACACTGAAGGAAAAAGCACCCCATGAGTAAGCACTGATTGACAGTGCGAAACGTCAGCTGTATGCCCCTGTCTTTGCTGTGATGTGTGGTGTTTGAATACTTTTACCAATAAAAGGCAACCAAGAAGGTTTTTCCAGAGTGCGGCTGTCCAAACATTTCATTCTACAATTACCCCAGACCATTATGGCGCCCCCTCCACTGTGGCGCGTAGAAAACATCTCAGGTGGGATCTGCTTGTCATGCCAGTAACGTTGGAAACCATCAGGACCATCAAGGTTAAATTTTTTCTCATCAGAGAATAACACTTTCTTCCACCTTTGAATGTCCCATGTTTGGTGCTCTCTTGCAAAGTCCAAACAAGCAGTTCTGTGGCGTTCAAGGAGACAAGGTTTTTGAAGACGTTTTATTGTTTTTGAAGCCCTTCAGTCTCAGATGCCGTCTGATGGTTATGGGGCTGCAGTCAGCACGAGTAAGGGCCTTAATTTGGGTCAAGGATCGTCCAGTGTTTTGACGGGCAGCCAATTGGATCCTCCGGCTCAGTGCTGGTGACATTTTTGTGGGTCTTCCACTTGACTTTTTTGTTCCATAACCCTCAGGAACATTTAAGAAATTCCAAATGACTGTCTTACTGAGTCCCACCTCAGCAGCGATGGCGCGCTGTGAGAGACCCTGCTTATGCAGTTCAGCAACCTGACCACGTTCAAAAAGGGAGAGTTTTTCTTTACCTTTGCCATCACAACGTGTGACTACCTGACAGATAGTGACAATGAATCCACATCTTTGCACAGATTCGGCCTTTTAAAGGCATGTGGTCCCCCCACCGAAGACGTCGAAGAAGAAGGCCCCCCTCTTAAAAGAGCTAAAGAAGAGAGGGGGGCCCCGGGGCAGACTAATAAATTATTTTAAAACCCTGTGTCGTGTGCTTATTTTTATTGACATTTTTCTTGGGTAGGGGTACGATGTACCCCATATTAATTCACCTAGGGTGGGGGGCCAGTATCTGGGGGCCCCCTTATTAAAGGGGGCTTCCAGATTCCGATAAGCCCCCCGCCCGCAGACCCCGACAACCAACGGCCAGGGTTGTCGGGAAGAGGCCCTGTCCTTATCAACATGGGGACAGGGTGCTCTGGGGTGGGGGGGGGGCCGCAGTGCGCCCCCCTGCCCCAGAGCACCCAACCCCCCCATGTTACGGCTCAGGAGGGGGGGCGCTCGCTCGTCCCCACTCTTTTCCTGACTTGCCGGGTCTGGTATGGATTGTGGGGGGACCCCCACGCCGTTTTTTCGGCGTAGGGGGGTTCTCCTTACAATCCATACCAGACCTAAGGGCCTGGTATGCCCCATGGCGTGGAGTTCCCCCTCATGATTCATATCTTTTGGCGTGGCTAGAATTGGCGGGAATCCAAGTTGGATCCCCGTCGCTTCTATGACGGCTTTTTCCCCATCGCGGCAAGCCAGTTTGGCGCTGGCTCCCGCGGTGGGGCTCATAGGTAGTCAATCTCGCCGAGAAAGGGAACGAGATTGACACAATATCACAGTCACCCACTGTAGTTCCTTTTATTCCCTTTCTTAATAAATTTCCCCAGCTGATCCTTCTGCCTAACTCCGCAATTAGTCATTTATCTTGCAACAAAGATCCTCGCACTTCTATTAGGTATGTGAGTATATAAAAAAAAGTGCGCTCACTGGTCTAACGTAAGCTCCTTACATCATCGCCCTGCCCACTCCAAGAGTGCCAGAAAATCTTCAAGACACCGTGATGACAACAGCTCAGACCGCAGGTCTCATTCTTCACGTCACCTGTCCCAGGTCCCATTCTTCATGTCATAGATCAGTGAGGTCAAGATCAAGAGGACAAGATCCTTCCCCCTCTCCTAGGACCTCTACAAAGAAGAAATTCTGGACAGGTGGGGCTACACTGCTACCAGACAGAGTGATCAGTAAGGACTGTTTTATGGACTATGCGTCCAGCCGCGAGCTAGAAAATCAGCACGCTGTAGGTCTGCTCAAGAGAACAATGAAGGACTCCTTCTCTGAGCTTGTGAATTTGGTCCCCGCTCAACCACTTCAGCAGATATCCCAGGTTCAGGATACAGAACCTAATCTCCCTGGTCCTTCAGCAGTCAGTATACCTCTGCCACCGTCAGGCTGACCAGCTAGAGATTCACCACCTGAAGATTCTTCAGAGGAGTCAGAACCTTCTGGCTCCAGTCTGTCCTTGGTAAAGCCGTTCATCCAGGCAGTCAAAGCTGCAATCACCTGCAAAGATGCAGAAGAGCCTCCCCAAGAGTCTATGAGTTACTTCCCATTCCTCAAAAGGAAGAAGGTTATCTTCTCGTTGATGGGCGAAATTAGTCAGGTCATTCAGAATGAATGGTCAAAAACTGATAAAAACTTTCATTGGGCTGGCTCAATAAACTATACCCCTTACCAGAGTCGGGAAGGCAGTCACTAAACTCCATGCCAGTGGTAGACGCGTCGGTGGTGCGACTCGCAAAAAAACAAAAATAAAAAACTTTACCAATGGAGGATTCCGCTTCCTTCAAAGACCCTCTAGACAGGCGATCCGACCTGGAACTGAAGAGGAGCTACTTAGCCGTGGGAGTAGCATGTAAGCCAGCTATCGCTTTTACATCAGATGCCATAAGATCTTGGACAGATAATATTGAGATGGCTTTGCGTCAGGATGTCCCCAAGGAGGATATAATTAAAGCCTTGGAAGAGCTTAGATTGTCTGCAGACTTTGTCAGGCTAGAGGCCATTGTCACGATCAGGTGCTCTGCAAGATCCATGTTGCATTGAGTAATGGTGAAGAGGGCTTCTGGCTGAAACCCTGGACGGCTGACTTATCCTCCAAACAAAATTGGTGCAAAATCCCATTCGATGGGAAAGCACTATTCGGAGACAAAACAGATAAAGCTATCTCCAGGCTGTCAGGAGGGAAGTCCGGTACGCTTCCCCAGGACAGAAGGATGCAAAGATTCAGAGGCGGTTCCTCTAGGTTCCGCCAGACAAATCCAAGGGATTTTAGGCAGCCAAGACAGCCCAGAGACAACAAAAGACCTTGGAAAGATACTCAGACATTATTTTTTGAACAGGAAGATGAAGACCCTTCCGGCTCCACAGGAGCAGAAGCAGTCTTTTTGATGCCAGAGTAGCCCAGGCACTCCCGGTGGGAGCCAGGCTAAAGTTCTTCGTCCCAGTCTTGGCCACATGCTGCCAGGACCCCTGGGTTCTGTCAACAATTCAATGGGGGCACCTTTGAAATTTCTCTCATCCCCCACCTCGGAATTCTTTCAAAGGAACATAGATTCCATCCTCTCCGCCGAAGGCTCAAGCTCTGAAAAACTTCCTAACGTCACTCCAGCTTCAGAGGGCGGCTGTTCTGGTTCCCTTGGCAGAGCGTTTCCCAGGCTTTTACTCCACCCTATTTCTGGTCCCAAAGAGGACAAGTGGGGGGAGGCCTGTGACAGACCTACAGAGGCTCAGCTGGTATATCCGCCCCGAAAGCTTTAAAATGGAATCCCTGCAGATGATTATTCAGGCAGTCCAGCCATCAGATTGGATGATTTCAGTCGATCTGCAGGATGCGTACCTACACGTTCTAAATCTACCTGCATTTCAAAAATATCTGAGATTTGCAGTGGGATGGACCCACCTACAGTTTCAAGCCCTGCATTTCGGTCTGTGCACCTCTCCCAGGGTGTTCACCAAGATACTAATATCCGCTCTGGTTCCCCTGCAGGAGAGGGGCTTGAGGATATACCACTACTTGGACGACATCCTCGTCCTAGCAAGCAATACGGATCAGTTGGTATGTCATCGGGAAATTCTTCTACAGTCCATAAAATAGCTAGGGTGGCTAATAAATTCCCACAAGAGTCAACTAGCACCCGCACAGCAGATGATCTACCTGGGTGCAATGTTCAACACTCAGGAGGGGACAGTGTCATTACCACCGACAAAAGCAAGGATTGTCACCCAGAGAATGATCAAGGTCATCCGGAGCCCGTATCTGACGGCTTCACAATGCCTGAGCCTCATTTGCACAATGTCTTCCTGTATACCCATGGTTCCTTAGGGCCCATTGGCACTTGAGGTAGTTCCAGACAGGTTTCTTGGTGCAGTGGAAGAAACAACGACTATCTGAGACGATACTGCTGATGGGAGTAATGCACAGGAGTCTTCACTGGTGGACAATTCCAGAAAACCTCTCCAAACCTCATCTCCTGGGCCCCCATCCTTGGATCACAATTACGTCCGATGCGGGGAAACCAGAATACAGGGGAGATGGTCATGTTCCACCCAGGGAGTGATATCCAACATCTTGGAGATGAGGGCAGCCTTCTTAGCACAAACTTCTTTGGCATCCCAAATCAGAGGCCAGAGAATACTTCTACGCCTAGACAACATGGCAGCTGTCGCTTATCTGCAGAAGCAAGGAGGCACTCGCAGCAGGTCGTTCCTCAAGGAGGTGGCGCTGATCATGCTCTGGGCAGAGAAGAACCTCCTGGACCCCAGAGCAATGTATCTGCCAGGCAGGTTGAACACGGAAGCAGACACGTTGTTCAGAAACTTCCTGGTCAACAACGAGTGGGCTCTCCACCCCCTCATCTTCCATCAGATTGCCAGCATATGGGATCCCCCTCAGGTAGACCTGTTTGTCTCCCTGAAGATTGCCAAGCTGGACAGATTCTTCTCTCTGATGCCGCATCCACAAGCCAAGGCAGTGGATGCCCTGTCATGCCCCTGGAGGTTCACCACGGCATATGCCTTTCCTCCCAGGCCATTAATATTCAAATTCCTCCTGAGGCTCCACAGGGAGTCAGTCCAGGAGGTGGCAGTACTTCCGTATTGGCTGAAGAGACCCTGGTTCTTTCTAGCCATGCGCCTCAGTGTGAGCTCTCCAATAAGGATACCTTCTTTCCCTCAACTTCTGTCGTAGGGCAGTCTAGTTCATCCAAACCCTCAGAAGTTGAATCTTCGAATCTGGAGGTTGAGAGGTGAAGGTTCTAGTCCCTAGGGTGTTCCCCAGGAGTCATAACAACCCTTCTAAAGGCCAGAAAGCCTGCAACTAATGCCATATATTCAAAAATCTGGGACAAGTTCTTGTCATTTGCTACCGGAAATGGATTTGATCCAATCCTTCCCTCTACATCCAATATTCTAGGTTTCCTTCAGACAGGACTTTATCTGGGGCTTGGTCTGAGCTCCCTCAAAGTGCAGGTAGCAGCAATCTCTGCCGCAACAAATAAGAGATGGGCGGAGGATCCTTTGGTAATCACTTTCCTCAGAGGAGTATTGAAGATTCTTCCAACTGTCAGACGATCATTTCCTAAGTGGGATCTGTCCCTGGTCCTTGAAGTTCTATCTGACTATCCCTTTGCTCCAGTGGAACAAGTAGCAATATGGAACCTGACACTAAAGATGGCTTTCCTGCTAGCCATTACATCTGGCAGAAGGATCTTGGAACTTCACTCCTTAAGGATAGGTGACGGCTACGTCTCCTTCTTCCCCGACAGGGTAGGAACTTCGCCCATTTCGAGGGTTCACACCTAAGGTCGCTACTCCAAGCCACCTGTAGGAACTCTGGGCACTACCAGTGTTTACAGACACAGGTTCAGAGTCTTGTCATGAGCTGGATGTATCCAGAGTGCTCAGGGCCTACTTAGAAGCCACGACCCCTTCAGGAACTCTGAGAGACTTTTCAATGTACCATTCAGTAAATACAGGGGCAAAGAAGCTTCCATCAGAACTCTGGCATCTTGGGTTGTAAAGTTAATCCAGAAGGCCTACAGGGTGAAGAATATCCTCCATCCTGAGTGAATGCTCATTCTACAAAGGCAGTCTCAGCTTCTTGGGCAGCAAGAGCAAATGTTTTGTTGGAGACGGTGTGCAGGGTCACCACCTGGTCTTCTCACCAAACGTTCCTCAGACACTACCATATCGGTCCAGGAGCTCTCACGACTGTTGAGTTCGGAAGAAGGGCAGTTCAGGCTGCTATGTCCTCTTCTAATTAAACATTTATTGTTAAGCATTATCCCACCCTTGTCAGCTAGTTATTTATCACAGGTATGCTGCCATGGAGGCACCAGGAAAACGGAAAATTGTATCATACTTACCAGTAATTTTCCTTTCCTGGTGCCTATCCATGGCAGCATACGCTCCCACCCTCAGTATTCTATATTACGGAGAATGTTGGGGGAGGGACAATGCTATTAATTTATGCTATTCACTAGTCCTGAAGGAGGAGTCGAGGCGGAGCTCTATCACAGGTATGCTGCCATGGATAGGCACCAGGAAAGGAAAAAATCCTGGTAAGTATGATACAATTTTCAGTTTTTCGGACGAATACATTATATAACAAAACAAAATAAATAAAAACGAATTTCGGGAGTAACTAAATAAATGTATTTTTCGATCAAAAACAAAATTCCGAAACAAAATATTTCAGTGTGCACATGTCTAGTGAACATATCTTTTAAAAAAAATTAAAAGCTACTGCCTACGTTTTTTGCTTTCTTTTTAGAGGAGTGCCCATTTACTCACCATAGTCAGGTGTAGGTGCAGGTCCCTCTAACTTCTTTCTTACATCTCCCGGGGTTCTGGACACACCCAGGGAAGATACATTTCTCAGCTTCCCTCCCTCAGCACCTTAGAGGGACCCCCATTTGAAGAGTCTTTGATTTGAAGTAGCTGGAAAAGGGATCTATAGCCAGGCCAGAGCCTAATTTCATGCATGATAATGATGGGGCACTCTACACATGCTCAGTTTGGTGTTTATTGCTAGAGAGTTTTTTGTTTCTTGGGAGGGTGCATGTGATCAGCACAGAGCCAATCAGCACTGTCCAGAAAGAGGGTTGGGGTCCTGCAGCCTTATAGGTCAGTCAGAGTAGAATGAAAACACAACCTGCAAGCCTTAACCCCCTTGACGGTATCCCCGAGCGTGACTCGGGGTTGGTTTTCAATGATAAGATCGGTATCCCCGAGTCACGCTCGGGGTGGACGTGCAGAGTGTGCAGCGGCGCGGCTTACCTTTCGCTGGATCCACAGGCAAGTTACTCACCTTATCCCTGGATCCAGTGATGCCACCCCGCTGTGTGAGCGAGCGGGACCTCCTCGCTCGATTCACAGTCTCCCCGTGTGCCGCCGATCTCCGTTCCCTGCGACGTTACGACGCATGGGAGCGGAGAACGGCGCCAAATTCAAAAAAGTTAACAAACACTTTACATACAGTATACTGTAATCTTATAGATTACAGTACTGTATGTAAAAAATACACACCCCCCTTGTCCCTAGTGGTCTGCCCAGTGCCCTACATGTACTTTTATATAATAAAAAATGTTCTTTCTGCCTAAAAACTGTAGATTGTCCAAAAGTGTCCCTTTATGTCAAAAATGGTTTTAGATCAGCTAGAAAACAGCGATAATAAATTATAATCACTTGCAGAAATGTGCGATAGCGATTTGTGGGGAAATTTGTCATAAAAAAAAATAAAATAATGACAGCGACAATTCTGCAACTGCAAATTTCAGTGATTTTGAGTTGATTACATTATTGAATAATTTTTATTATAATTATATTATTATTTGTTATAATTATTTATAATTATTTATTATATTATAATTTATAATTTTGTTTTAAAAAAAAAATCAATGCACAACTAGGGAATTATTCCCTATATTTGACACAGATTTGACTTATTGTTTTTTTTTTTTTCTCTCCCCCTCTTTTCTTTCATTTTATTTTTATTTTTTTATTTTTTTTATTATTCCACAATATAGGAGAAATTGTCTTTAGTCTTATTCTCCTTCTTATTGGGTAGTTTTTGCCCTTTTTCTCTATTTCTTTTCTTGTCAAAATGGGAAAATTGTGTATATGTTTTTTGATTTTTGATTTCCCCTCTTATTATATAGGAAAATATATATATTTTTTTTTTTTTTTTTTTTTTTGTGTGTTATTTTGCACATTGAAGTTAATGCACAAGTAGGGGAATTAATCCCTATATTTTATATAGATTTGTATAAAATTTTTTTATTTTTTTATTTTATTTTTTCTCCTCTTCCTTCTCTCTCTCTTTGTCTCTCTCTCTCCTCTCTCTCTCTCTCTCTTCTTCTATGTTCTTCCCCCCCTCCACCCACTATAGGTAGTGTAGCCCTATCCCTGGGTATCTCCCATAGAGAATAGATAGAGAAAGATCGGCTCGGGGGTGGAATGGGATGGAGAAATCCAGGAGTAGTACGTAGTAGTGGCAGAAGATGCTCCAGCCTTTATACTCGTTTAGTGTAAGGGGTACATATAGAGACCATATATGTTAGTCTGTATATTGATTTTATGTTGTATTTATTGTACTGTTTTGTTAAAAAAATTAATAAAAAAGATTTTTGAAAAAAATAAAAAAAATAAATCATACCCGGGATGCCTACAAGACTCTTGCTTGGTCAGATTTAAGTGAGTTATTTCTAAAAATTACAGGCCTACAGTATAAAACTCCAAATTTCCTTGCAAAATAATTGTACCGCTTTTGGTACGTAATTCCAGACAGAATCATACCGCCAGGGAGGTTAAAGGAGTTGTAAAGGATTTTTTTTTGTTTTGTTGAAATGACTGTTTACAGGGTATAGAGACATAATAGTTAACAGATTCCTTTTAAAAATGATTAAAATAGATAAAAATCAATCATATAATGTACCTACAGTTTCAGTTTTGTTTTTGCATGCTGTTTCCTGGTTCTGTGATGTACACAGACTCAGAGCCAATACAGGGCAGTGATGGTTTGTAAAACAAAACTTATTGGTGTTGAGGGGTTTTAAACACACAGTAATCACACCTCCTTGATTAGTGACCACAGAGAGAAAGCTCCCATGACTTTTTTCATCAGGAAACAGACAACCAGGAAGTGTTCAGAACAGAGAAGGATTACAGCAACATCAGAGCAAAAACGAACAATGAGGACATGAAACCAGGACTGCAGTGAGGTAAAGGAAGCTATTTAGCTAAAAAAAAAAATCCTTTAGTGACCCTTTAACCAGACACTAATAAAAGTCACAAGACTGCTATATGATGAGAAAATGTATTTAGCAGTTTATATTTACCAAAATGATTGCATTTCCATGTTCTGTGTACTGTGGGGGACCAGATATAGTGAATGCAGGCTCCTGAGTTTAGTAACACTTTGTGTACTCTCTTAACCAATACCACTGGTGTGCTGGAGAGAGGCAGCCAGGTGCACTTGCACTGTAATATAATGTGCAGCGGCGATTCACAGGAGGGGGTTCCGGCAGCGCAGAAACACACCCAGGAAAAGCTTGGCGGGTTACAACGCATTTCGGGGGCATGGCCCCCTTTCTCAAGCGAGAGAAATGCCCGTCTCCCTCTCTCCAGAACACCAGGGGTATTGTATAGGAATGTACAAGAGCTTAAAGAGGAGCTCCAGTTATATTTGCAAAAATTAAAAGTCAGCAGCTACATAAGCTGTAGCTACTGACTTTTAATGAACAGCCACCCACTGTCCCAGGATCCAGTAATGTACTCACCGGAGCTGATTTCTTCACCAATCTTGGTCCCCAGTATCTTAACTGTGGGCACCTGGTTGTAACATCTTCATCCAGCTATTGTGGGGGGTTTCCTTTTCAATTGCTACCAGAGTGCTGCAGTTCCCGTGGGGTGGCCTTTAGTCTTTGGGCCTTGGATCCTTCCAGCTTTGTGTTGCCAGAACTACCCTGAACTTCACTGTTCCTGAGCATAATTGTAACTAGCTTCTCTACTCAGAATGTTGTACTTGTTTTGCCTCAATTCCCACTCTGAGTAAATTCTGCAATTCCAACATGTAATGATGACGAAGGAGAAAAATTCTTTCTAATTAACATCTTTTAATGTAATCCTTGAATCAAAAATCTAGGGCCCATTCACACCACTATCAAGTTGCTTATTTTTGTAAACAAAAGATTTAAACACAGAAGTAAGAAAACAGGTAAATGTTTTTATATCCCCTTTAGGCCCCTTTCAGATGTGCGGACTCCGCCAGCAGATCAGCCTCCTCAGTGAAAAATCTGTCCGCTTATCCCCACTGAGCAGGCGTATGACAGGTCCATGTCCGCCTATGCAGAGCGGACACAGCTCTATGGGTGGTCAGATGGAAACAGACTGCCTGTCCATTTCCGTTTCAATTTTTTTTTTGGATTTTATAATTAACAAAATTCCATTAACAGAGCATATACATTAATATAATAGAAATAGATATTCTATTAACAGAACGTGTACAATAGTATAGTATAAAAAGGTGTAATCATTCAGGAAAGTAACTCTTATAAATGTAAATGAAAATAGATAACCTAGCAACAGATTATGTAACATGAAGTGTCATAATCATAGCTTCATGGCAGCTATTTGACGACAAGTAATTGAGAAATTACGTTCCGACTGTCATCCGATCCCATCCATCAGATGAATAGGGAATGGATCCCAATCCATGTGCTTTTAGCAGACATGATCAGATTGAATATTGGCAGGTGTCAATGAACACATGGATCGATCGGATCTGCCTGAAAAACTGAAAGGGTGGACCCGATTGGTCCATCCGTGTGAAAGGGGCTTTAAGGTGTATCTAAACCAGCCTTCCTCAACATTTTTACATGAAATGAAGTGAAGGAATGCCGAGTATTTATCATATTTGAAACTCAGGGCTGCTCTGAAGGACAAAACTATTTATGATAATAATAATTAAATTAATTAAATAATAGTAATGTCCAGAAAGGAAATGCAGACTTGTACTCCTTTATGCCCCGTACACATGTGCAGGATTTCCGACGGGAAAAGTTATCGTCGGAAATCCCGAGGGGAAAGCCGAGAACCTGCTCGGTCAGTCTTTCCCGCTTCACACGGCCGGTTTTCCTGACAGGAAAACTGCGATGGAGCTTTGGTCAGGAATCCTAGCCGTGTGTATGCTCCCAGTTTTTCCCATAGGAAAACTGCCAAAAACCGCTGGGCAAAAGTCCGCTGGTTTTCCCGGCGGGAAAAAGAGAGCTAGTCCGTTGGTTTTTGGGCAGTTTTTCCGTCTGAAAAACTGCAAGGAGCATACACACGGCCGGGATTCCAGGCCAAAAGCTCTCCTCGCAGTTTTCCCAGTGGGAAAACCATCCGTGTGTATGAGGCATTACAATGATAATCAGCAAAGTGCTCCCTTACACTAGTGGTCAGTGAACTGTACCATTACATTGATGGTGAGTGGAGAAGGGGCCCCTTACATTGGGGGTCAGTGGAAAAAATGCACCCTTACATATATATCAGATATCTGAAAAGATGTTTGGTGTCAGTAATAACTTAGAGCAGCCATTCTCAACCAGGGTTTTGTGGAATCCTATGGTTCCTCCAGAAGTTTATAGTGGTTCCTTGAGCTTTGGTTTATTGACCTGTCATTAGAGGGTACCTGCATAGTTCCGGGATCAAAACCACTTGGCAGAGGCAGATGCGGGTTTGGGGTCTCTGTGATCCCAGGTCGCCGAGCTATGACCCTGTGCTCTCAGCCCCCCCTCTCTCACCTTTCTCTCTGACCCACCTCACCTGTCTTTCACCCCTTTCTCTATCACCCCCCTCTCTCTCACCCTCTCTCTTATCCCCTTCCCTCTCTCCCTCCCTTCCCTCTCACTCCCCTTCTCTCCGCCCCCTCTCTCTAGTCCCTCTCTCTCTTTCCCCTCCCTCTTTCTCAGACCCCCCCTGCTCTTTCTCTTACCTTCTCTCTCTCTTTCACCTCATCTCTCACTCATCCTGCCTCTCTCTCTCATCCTGCCTCTCTCCCTCTCACCCCTCTCTCTTCCTCTCACCTCCTCTCGCCCTTCTCTCTCTTTATCCCCTTCTCTCCCCCTTCCCTTCTTTCTAACCCCTCTGTCTATTTCACCTCCCTCTTTCTCTTTCTCTAACCCCCTCTTGCTCTCTCTCACCCCTCTCTCTCTCACTCCTCTCTCTCTCACCCCTCTCTCTCTCTCTCTCTCTCTCACACCCTTTCTTGTCTCTCCTCCTCCTTCTCTCTCCCCCTATTCCTGTTGTAAGAAAAACACCATGTAATGTAAAGTTGTTAATAAACTGACAAAACTGTATGCATTATACCTATCTATGCAGCAGGTGGTGCTGGAGTAATATAGTGTTAATGATTTCCATGCTATAACACAATGTATTGTCTATGCTCAATGCACTTGTTTGTGTTCTCTTCCTGTCCGTCTCCATGATGATACAAGTCATGCAATATATTTCCCCATAAAAGTAAAGCTTTTTGCTGTATCCAAAAAGCTTCCAAAGCCTGATTTTAATACTCAGCTAATATCTCCCACTTCTGTCTCTCTCCCTCCACCCCTCTTCCTCTCTTAGTTTATAATAGGAGTTTCTGCTGTATTTCAGGTACTCAGTAATATGCGTTCTGTCAGTGGATTCTCCATGCTTTGTATTTAAAAAAAAATACTGACACCTTCCTCTGCCCTATTAACACCGTACTTTTTGGGAGGGGGTGCTGAACTGAGTTTTTGCCCCAATTTTGAAATAATGTCTAGCTTTGCCACTGACCAGTTCTATGAGAACCCTGGAACTCCTAAAAGGACCTACATTTCCTCTCTTAGAAAGGGAAAGTGATACTGTCATGAGTTTAAAGGCACACTTTATTTCATCACATAGTCACATCACTCCACTTACTTACTAATAGCTCACCAACATAATAGTATTATCTAAATCTCTCTATTTTTATACATCTATATAACAGCTGTGGGCATGACAGATTGGTTATATATTCTTGGTCTTCGCTTCTCCTCTCCGCCCTCCCACTGTGGGGGGACCGGTGCAACCTCCTGTAAGCTTGGAGGGTATCCACTCACTTGCAGCGCTTTCTCCCCTTTCTCCGCGTGGTGGGGTCGCAGTGCTGGCCACAGCAATCGGGTCGTCAGGCAGTTTTTAAGCATAGCAGTAAGGAAGTTGTTCTCCTTCAGCCGTCTATGGTAAATACTGTATACTCATGCAATAATAAATGTATCAATACTAATATGCATTCTCTCGAGAGTGTTCTGTTTCTCGAAAAATTTTACTTGTATAACGTATCTTTTTCTAGACTTCCTTCTCTTTTATCCCCAGAAGAAGACCTCTACTGATAAGGTCGAAAAAGCGACGGGGCCTCTAGTATGATTTAAATATAGTCCTATCATACTATGTTGTTTTTATATGTACTTATACGGCTGTATCATTATGTATATGTTTTTAACTCTGTTTCCAGAGCTCATGTTTTAACCACTTAAAGACCGCCTATCACCGATATATGTTGGCAGAATGTCACGGCTGGGCACAGACACGTACAGGTACGTCACCTTTAAAAGCTCAGCTGTGGGTCGCGCGCGCGCTCCCGGCGCACGAGCGACCCGGTCCGAAGCTCCGTGACTGCGCCCACGGGACCAGCGGAACCAATCGCCGCCGGTGTCCCACGATCGGTCACAGGAGCTGAAGAATGGGGAGAGGTGAGTGTAAACATGCCTTTCCCGTTCTTCTCTGTGGCAGTCTCACTGATCGTCTGTTCTCTGTTATAGGGAATGACGATCAGTGATGTCACATGTCCAGCCACGCCCTCCTACAGTAAGAATCACTCCTTTAGGGCACACTTAACCCCTTAGCGCCCCCTAGTGGTTAACTCCTTCACTGCCATTGTAATTTTCACAGTAAACAGTGCATTTTTATAGCACTTTTCGCTGTGAAAATTACAAAAATGGTCGCAAAAATGTGTTAAAGGTGTCCGATGTGCCCACCATAATGTCGCAGTCACGAAAAAAATCGCTGATCGCGGCCATTACTAGTAAAATCAAAATGCCATAAAATTATCCCCTATTTTGTAGATGCTATAACTTTTAATAAATGCTTATTGCGATTTTTTTTTACCAAAAATAAGTAGAAGAATACGTATCGGCCTAAACTGAGGAAAAAAAAAAATTATGTATTTTTTTGGTCATATTTATTATAGCAAAATGTAAAAAATATTGATTTTTGTTCTAAATTGTTGCTCTATTTTTGTTTATAGCGCAAGCAATTAAAACCGCAGAGGTGATCAAATACCACCAAAGGAAAGCTCTATGTGTGGGGAAAAAAGGATGCCAATTTTGTTTGGGAGCCTAACCGTGCAATTATCAGTTAAAGCGACGCAGTGCCGAATCGCAAAAAGGGGCCAGGTCCTTAACCTGCATATTGGTCCGGGTCTTAAGTGGTTAATACAAACAAATGTCCTCTGTGTAAAACCTTTTTCAATAAAAAATATTTTTTGATATTACAATCAGTAATGATATTTTGCTGCAGAAAAACACCGTGGGGAATTTTTCCAATTTATAAATTTCCTCTCTAAGCAATGCTAGTTTCTCTCTCTCTCTCTCTCTCTCTCTCTCTCTCTCTCTCTCTCTCTCTCGTCTTACCAATGACTCTACTCTGACCAAGACTACAGGCTCCTCTCCCCCTTTTTTTTACCCCTGGGTAAACAAGTTTGAGTAGCAGGGAAAACTCTTCTCAAGACAGCACTAAACTAAAACTCTAAAGAACTAGGAGGACATAAGTGGCGCCAACACAAACTGCATTCTATCATTAAAAAATAGAGCTGTAAGCGACTAGCGAGTGAGTGAGTGAGTAACTTGTATAGCGCTACAATTGCGAACTAAATCACCTCATGACGCTTTGTATTCAATGTCATCCAGATCCTTTAGAAGAGGTGAGTCTTATGTTTTTTTTCTGAAGGCCCGATGGTTTTCTTCCATGCGGATGTTCGTGGGTAGAGCGTTCCATAGCCGTGGTCCTTGGACTGCAAATCTTAGTTTTCCTTGGGTCTTGGGGATGTGGAGGAGGTTTTGGTTAGTTGATCGGAGGGCCTGATATGGGTTTAGTGTTTTATTTTCTCGCATAAGTATTGAGGCGCATTTCCTTGTGTGCATTTATGGGTGAGGCAGAGGGTCTTGAATGTAACCCGATCCTTTACGGCTAGCCAATCGAGAGTCCTCAGGGATGGGGTGATGGATTCCCAGGGTTTTTTCCGGTTACCAGTCTGGCTGCTGTGTTCTGGATGACTTTTAGACAATAAATCTGGTATTTGGGTAGTCCTAGGTAGAGGGAGTTTGTGTAGTCGAGTCGGGAATTGATGATTGTTCCAACTACTACTGCTATGTCCTCTTCCGGGATAAAGGGGATGAGTCTACGTAGCAAGCAGGGAAGATTGTGCCTACATCCCCCTTCCAATTTTGCTTGGCTCATCCTTAGGCCAACAGCTCTGAGCAAAACACAATCAATTAACAAAGTATCAATGTCCCTTAGGGACCTAAAAAAACATTTGGCAAACAATATCACAACTGCTATTAAAATGCAAATTAATATCGCAACACCGCTAACATCACAATGCATACGACAAGGATTAAGCAATTTTTTAAGCTGTGAACATAATATTTTTGGGTCCAGTATGCTCCCAGTCTCGTTGCCTGAAGGTGGCCCCTGTGCTGGAGGGGGCTCTGCAACTGGGCAGAAGGAAGAACAGGAGAGAGCCAGTGGAAGAGAAAGGCAGCAGCTGATGTCTCACACCAGTGGCGGCTGGTGCTCAAATTTTTTGGGGGGGGCGCAAACGAAAAAAAAAAAAAAAAACAATTGCAGCCTCACTGGGCCCATCAATTATCACCACTGTGCCATCAAACACAGCCACTGTGCCATGCCATCAAACGCAGTCACTGTGCCATGCCATCAAACGCAACCACTGTGCCATGCCATCAAACGCAGCCACTGTGCCATGCCATCAAACGCAACCACTGTGCCATGCCATCAAAACGCAACCACTGTGCCATCAAAACGCAACCACTGTTCCATGCCATCAAATGCAGTCACTGTGCCATGCCATCAAACACAGCCACTATGCCATCAATTGTCACCACTATGCCATGCCATCAATTGTCACCACTTTGCCATCAATTGTCACCACTGTGCCATCAATTGCCACCACTGTGCCACCAATTATCACCACTGTGCCCATCAATTGTCACCACTGTGCCCATCAATTGTCACTTTCCAGACATCCATCCACCTCGGAGCTTTATATTATAACCTGCTGGGACTTGTAATTCTCCATCGTCTTCTGGGGCTCAGTTGCATGCAATCCACCATCTTTGTCCAGTTTTTCTCTCACTGCTGGGACTTGTAGTTCTACATCTTCTCCTGGTGCTCAGGTGCATGCAATCCACCATCTATGGGACTACAAGTCCCAGCAGTGAGAGAAAAACTGGACAAAGATGGTGGATTGCATGCAACTGAGCCCCAGAAGACGATGGAGAACTACAAGTCCCAGCAGGTAATACATACAATAAGGCTCTGAGGTGAATGGGTGTGGATTGCATGCACCTGAGCCCCAGGAGAAGATGGGGAACTACAAGTCCCAGCAGGTTATACAATAAGGCTCCGAGGTGGATGGGTGTCCGGACATCCATCCAGCCTTATATTATAACCTGCTGGGACTTGTAGTTCTCCATCTTCTCCTGGGCTCACAGTGCATGCAATCCACACCCATCCACCTCAGAGCCTTATTGTATGTATAACCTGCTGGGACTTGTAGTTCTCCAATCTCCATCTTCTCCCAGGAGAAGATGGAGAACTACACGTCCCAGCAGTCTAAATACAATAACAGGCTCCAAGGTGGATGGGTGGGGATCAGGCAGTGCACCGCTGTCCGCTGATGACCTAATGGGGCGATCAATCAAATCAAATCCATTTTGAATTGAATTCTGTGGCTTGGCTGGCTTACCTTAGCAGCGCCAGCTCCGCTCCGCTCGGGCAGTGTGAACTTCAGAGAACGTGCCGCACGACGTCACTTCCGATTTTCGCCTGTAAGACGAATGGCCGGAAGTCACAGTAGTAATGCTCCCGGCGCCCAAAGAGAAGCACAGGAAGCATATCAGCGCTTTTCAATGCGCCCATAGGCAAGATAAAAGCCCGCAAATGAAGCACCATGTCTAGATTGCAGTGACGCGGCGCTTCATAGGGCAATGGTGGCCGGCGCTCAATCCCAATCCATTAAAGAATTTTTTTTTTTTAAGTTTCTTTCTTAAAGGGGCCACAAAAAAAAAAAAAAAAAATATATATATATATATATATATATATATATATATATATATATATATATATATATATTATTGCCTACAAGAGGGGGGGCGGTGCCCGGGCGCCCCCTATGGGCGGGCCGCCACTATCTCACACCCTTTCCTGCCTCATCTAGGCTTAGCTGAAGCCATTCTGATAGTCAGGTTCTTGTCCTGCATAACAGAAAGCCTGTGCAGAAGCTTCTTGGACCTCAAAATTCATCATAGAGGGACTTAGTGAGTAAGATCTTTTCATCACACCCCAAGTCTGGATAGAGGAGACAGCAAGGTGCAATATTTTGCATGCCCATATCCAAGGGACTGCTTAATGCTAGTTCATAGCCATCAAAGCCATCCTACACCTTCAGCTTGTTTTAAAGACAACTGCATCAGCAGTTATCTAAGGAGTAGCACCTGCATTTATCAGTTGGAACTTTTTGCTATCAGTTTTAGCCCTGCCATCAATTCCACAGGAGGACAACATTTTTGACGTTAATATCTAGCAGCCAGAGAGATTAGCAAGTCCTCAAGTTTTACAGTTATGGGCATCCCATGGATTTCCCCATCCTCCATCCAAGTTTAACCCCTACATAAACATAAACAAGTGTAGCACTACCCCCATAGGAGCCTCTTAATATTTGTTTGGTTCTGCACTCTGCCGCTCAACCCCAAGAACTACCCCTCTGGCAAGCCTGCTTAACAATGTTAGTGTAGAACCCAGTAATAGAAAATGACACAATAATGAAAGAGTATATAGTATATTTCCTGAGACCCTGGGTTCCGTCACTTCATCAGTTGTGGCAGTAAATAGAGACTCACACAAGATATCAATGAACAACTTGTAAAAGTTTACTATGATGAAAAATAGAGAAGAATAACATAAAGAAATGGTGTGAATAACAGATAGATAACACAAGTATTGATTGGCAAAGATATTTTTTCAAAGCAATAACGTCACATCGCTGTATCCAATAGCAACCTGATAAGGGTATATGTGAACAGGTGCACAGTGGAATAGATTCTCAATACTTTAGTCTAGGTTCACACTGCTGCAAATTCAAACTCGCGGTAAAATGTGCGATTTTGCCGCGATTTCGGCCACAATTTAATGTAAATCGCGGCCCGAAATCGCAAAAAGTAGTACAGGAACTACCTTTTGAAATCGCAGATGCGGCGTCGCACTGATTAGGACAGTGCCATTGTCGACAATTGCCGCCGATTTGAGATGCGATTTGACATGTCAAATCGCATCTCAAATCGTTCCAAATCGTACCCAGTGTGAACCAGGGCTTAATACCTGTATTGAAGCATCTCCCCTCTGAGGCCTCAGCACACAGATCACTACACGCAGAATGCACAGCAGTGAACACAATAATAAAAGTACAAGTTTCAACTGTATTTTGCTAAATGGCTCCCTCTAGAGTGCAGTTCAGAGTGATACACAATTGTATAGCAGTAAAGCCTTGTGAAAGAATAAAGTATTGAAAGTTCCTCAGGTTCCAGTTTTCTTGTCTCCAGCTAGCTTAATTGTACTGCAGTGTGAGGTGGTGCACGTATTTGTAATCCAAAATAGTACAGTACAGTGCTGACCTTGCAGCATGGGGGAAAAGGAAACAGAAAACCCCAGGATCCAGCTATAGAATACTCAGGTGCAATAGATCCACAGCCGTGGGACTACAGGTCTCAGCGGCAGTCTGTATAACAGGCAACTAATTAACAATAGTATAGTCACTACATGGATAGGCAAATGCCTTCTCACCACTCTGGATCCCAGCTGGATTTGGACTCCGTCTGTATAGATGGCACCTCCGTGCCGTGCTGCTCCTCCCGGTATGCTGGAAGGCAGGTGGCTTCAAAAGCTCTGAAGCGGTGGCTGGTTCTCTGGCTCGATCGGCAGGACTGCTCACAAGGATTCGTCTGAGGCAGGCGACCCGCTCTCTCTGCTGTAGGCCTGCAGGCTCTCCCAGCCCCGGGCACACACACAGGCCTCTTGCTGGTTGTTGAATGGCGTCCAGAGAGAGAGAAAGCAGGCCACGCCTGTCCTTTTATCTGCTTACTCAGCAGGCTGTGCTGTGACTTGGCATTGTAGGTTTGTAGTTCCCAGCCTGATTTAACAACATGAGTGCTTCCTCATTAAATTATATATCCCACAATGCATAACTGTTTTTCTTAACCAGAAGGAAATTATCCTGGTAAAGTTTCAATGGCCACTAGAGGGAGCCAAACTATTTTATAAAGAAACAATACATTTCATAAATGATAACTTTTGGTAGTAGACCTGTGCTACACAAGACAAAAATCTTCTGGACTGATTTTTATGTCTGCATGAAGCTGCAAAATTCCTGTTGTCTGGCTGTGTGTAAAGGGAAGGCCTGAAAAATCCAGCGGCTCCTACAGGAGTAAGAGCTACACTGATAACAGGTCTCAGGCTGGGAATATGTGTATGAGGGGGCATTAGGCCAGGAAACAACAAGTGGGTGGCTGTCCTATGCAAGAAGAATCAGGGTGGATTTGGGATTCACATGGTACCAATCACCAACCAATGCGGACCCACCTTACAAGCTTTCTGCCACTGGAAGCTGGTGGAGACCATTGTAGTATCTGTGCTTACTACAGTGATTTCTACCTTCCAAGGGGATCTTCCAGGTATGGCACATCCATAGTTACATTGGATCAAGCTGGACCAATATGAAAAAAATTGCCATATCTGAACTTCAGCTTTAAAATGGCCTGCATTCATACCAATACACATCGCCAGTGTGGGCAGAATTGTACAATATGATACATTTGGCAGGCAGTACCACCACCAAACATGACTCATTCATGTGCAAGGGGGGCGTGTTGCAACTACTATGCGACCACATGTAATGCAGGCAGTTGTGGTGCGGTGCTCCAGGCTTATAATGATCAACAGAGGTGATGGGGAGATAACACATCTACTTTGAGCCATCTGTCAAATGCTCCTGAAAAGCGATTCACATGTGAAATGAGGCCTTACTGTTGACTAAGAAAAAGATGAGAATGGTGCGCTTGTTCAATAATGTGCCATAAAGTAATATACTCAAAAAATGAATATGATGAGTATTCAAACAAATAAATGTAAATACAAGTCCAACTAAAGCCCAATGGTAAGAGTTTGTTCATATAAAGGTAAAAATCTCATAGGGATAACTTGATAGAAGAAAAAATAGATTAAAAATCTATCCAAACATCGACTGTTAAATTTATGAATTGGCCGCTCACCTCCAACAATGACCCAAGGGTCAAATAAGGAATCCTGCTGATGGATCTGTAAGGGCATCCAGGTCCCAGGCGAAGATGCTACATCCAAAACTTGGCATCAAAACATCTTGGGTAATTCCATATATAGAGGAAACAGCTCGTGCCAAGGAATGACATCCCTGAGGAAGTCACGGGACCAGCGACGCAACGCGTCGGGTGGAGCCTTGTGATATCAGTTCCGGTGGTGTTTTACAGGAGGAGTCGAGTGTGTCACTACTCCCATTGCTTTTTACTGCGGTTTTTACCCTTACTCGATGTAAGCATTTTCTTTTACTAAATACATTTTATTTTCATTTGCCAACATTGCACTATGGATGTTCTTTGTTTCCTTTGAGCGCCATTTATACAAGAAGTGCCATTCCTTGGAGTGAGCTGTTTCCTCTTTATGTGGAATTACCCAAGATGTTTTGATGCCAAGTTTTGGACGTAGTTCTTTGTTTTTGCCTGGAACCTGGATGCCTTTACAAATCCATCAACAGGATTCCTTATCTGACTATCTGATGAGCCTTGTTTGACCCTTGGGTCATTGTTGGAGGTGAGCGGCCAATTCATAAATTTAACAGTCAATGTTTAAATTGATGTTTTTTCTGTTTTTTCTTCTATCAAGTTATCCCTATGAGATTTTTACCTTTATATGAACTGACTCCTACCATTGGGCTTTAGTTGGACTTTTATGCACATTTATTTATTTGTATGTTTGGATTCTCATCATATTCATTCATTGAGTATATTACTTTATGGCACATTATTGAATAAGCTCACCATTCTCATCTTTTTATGTTACATTTATTACACAGTGTTTTTTGAGTACACTACTAAGTGGTTGCAGCTATATATATTTTTTCACTATATTCACTATATTCTCTGGAGGCTGATGGTTTATATTTGCTTAAAAATGAGAACATAGTAGTGCACAAGTTTTTCCCATATAACACTTAGGCCCCGTACACACGACCAGTTTCCTCGGCAGAATTCAGCTTCCGACCGAGTTTCTGGCTGAATTCTGCCGAGAAACCCGGCCGTGTGTACACTTTCGGCCGAGGAAGCCGACGAGGACCTCGGCGAGGAAATAGAGAACATGTTCTCTATTTCCTCGTTGTTCTATGGGAGAACTCGGCCCGCCGAGGTCCTCGGCGGGTCCAGGACTGAACTGGCCGAGGAACTCGATGTGTTTGGCACGACGAGTTCCTCGGCCGTGTGTACGGGGCCTTACTGTTGATTAACTCTCTGCTAGAAGTCTGTTCAGTGGCGGCTAATGCTCCAAATTTTTGGGGGGTGCAAACAAACGGAAAAAAAAACATCAATTGCAGCCTAACTGTGCCTATCAATTGCCGCCACTGTGCTCATCAATTGCAGCCACTGTGCCCATCAAACGCAGCCACTGTGCCCATCAAACAAATCCACTGTGCCATAAAATTGTTGCCACTGTGCCATAAAATTGTCGCCACTGTGCCATAAAATTGGAGCCTCTGTGCCATGCCATCAAACGCAGCCACTGTGCCATGCCATCAAACACAGCCACTGTGCCCATCAATTGTCGCCACTGTGTCTTGCTATCAAAGGCAGCCACTGTGCCATCAATTGTCGCCACTGTGCAATGCCATTGTTGCCACTGTGCCCATCAATTGTCGCCACTGTGCCATGCCAAATGCAGCCACTCTGCAATCAATTGTCGCCACTGTGCCATGACAAACGCAGCCACTGTGCCATGCTATTGTCGCCACTGTGCCCATCAATTGACACCACTGTGCCATGTCATTGTCGCCACTGTGCCCATCAATTGTCACCACTGTGCCATGCCAAATGCAACCACTGTGCCATCAATTGTCGCCACTGTGCCATGCCATTGTCACCACTGTGCCCATCAATTGTCGCCACGGTCAGCCATCCTTGGATCTTCCTCCACGATCCCTCGAAGTAGTCCCGCCCTCGATGACGCTTCAGTCAATTTAGGTTACCGATAACCAGAACCGGTGAACCTGATTGGCACCTGTCAGTGTTAACCAGGGTACACACACCCCCTGCGTCCCCTGGTTAACTATTTGGAAGCCGATTACAGCCCTCAGGCTGTAATCGGAAAGCCTATCAGAGCCGCTGGCGTTATTCAGATGGCCGGCGCTCACCAGGGGGCCGGCCATCTGAATAGTGGGCGGCAGCGGCAATACATAGATTCATGCAATGCATAAATCTTTGTATTGCTTTTCAGTGGCGGTGCAGGGGCGTGAGGGTGCTGCGCTCCTGCGTCCTCTATGGACGCACCGCCACTGAGTCTGTTCCAAGCACCAACTACTATTTTGGTAAAATAATACTTTCTAAGATTAAAGTTTTGAACTTTCCTCCTTCTAATTTGAGGTAATTTCCCCAGTTCTTGATCTTACCTTTATTTTGAAAATGCTGTCCTACTGAACCTTATTCACACCCTTTCATATATTTAAAGGAATTTCAGGAGATGGCTGCAAAGACCCTGATATAGTTAAGGCTGCAACATTGGTCATAACTGGGCTCTAGAGTCAGGTTTAATGGTGATCTTCGTAAATTTGAGTAAACATCCAACGGGATGGGTCCCACGAAAAATTATGATCCCGATCCTTGTTTAAAATCTTCATTATGCTTTTCAAAATAAAAAAGTAAAAATTCCAAACCATTTTATTTCATTGTGGCTCGCGACCTTACCAGATTACTTAAGTGGCCCGTGCTCTTCAAAAGGTTGAGCACCCCTGTTTTAGAGGAAAAGTTACAGTTAATGAAACCAATGGCCATGAATAGAACAAAAATGTATACTAATAATCATAACAAATGTATATAACGATGTAGACACACAAACATGATTATATAACAATGCTAAATCAGCATCTAAAAACAAGTAAAACATTTATTCATAAAGGTAATAAAATCCGTGTTTTATTGCTGCATGACCGTAACCACACCACAAGAGGGCAACAGAGTACTTGACAGCTTTATTGCTGTAACGTTAATTTGGCATTTTATGGTTTTGCTGAGAGCAAAATATGTAACTTTAATTTGCAATACTGATTAAAGTGTAATGATATGGTAATTATTATGTAATCTCAATAAGGAAAGGGAAGATAGAAAAAAAGGTTGGAGAAAAGGAAAGGAAAGATAAAAAAAAAAAGGAGAGGAGAGGGACAGAGAATATAAGAATGGTTAGATTTGCTGTTAGAGTGATCACACCATTCCTGTCTGCCTTTTTTTTTTTTGCTTTTAGTGTTTTTTTACACTTATATTGTACACCATCACATTGCTAACATATGTTAGTGTTCTGCTTTGAAAACCACTAGGTAGATTCAGGTACACAGGAATATCTTTAGGGCGTTGTAGCCTAGCCTGTTTAGGCTACACCGCCGTAAATTAGCTAGGCTAGTAATGATTTTCAATCTTCTTACCTGCTAATCTACGGCGGCGTAGCCTCAAACGAGCGGGCGTAAGGGCGCCTAATTCAAATGACTTGGAGGGGGGCGTGTTGTATGGAAATGAGGCTTGACCTCACGTTTTTTGAAGTTCTTTTACACTCCGCATGCGCCGGGCACCTACATTTCCCAGAGCGCATTGCGGCTAAGTACGCCGTACGGGCCTATTGATTTCGACGTGGACGTAACTCCCGATTCGCGGATGACTTACGCAAACGACGTAAAAAATTCGAACCTCACGGCGGGAACGGTGGCCATACTTTAACATTGTTATTCCACCTCATAGGTGGAATAACTTTAGGCCGCCTAAGGCCTTGCGGAAACAACGTAATTCGACTGCGGCGGGCTGGCGTACGTTCGGGAATCGGCGTAAAAGCTCATTTACATAATCTATGCCGGCCGCAATGGAAGCGCCACCTAGCGGCCGTCCAAAAAATTGCAAGCTAAGATAGAACAGCGCAAGCTGTCCTATCTTAGCTTTGTTTAAGCGTATCTCTGTTTGAGCATACGCTTAAACATACGGCGGCGTAGATTCGGAGTTAGGTCGGCTTATCTACTGATAAGCCGGCCTAACTCTTTGTGAATCTACCTATATATTTCTTGTGAATGAGCCATATGTCATATCATAGTTGTATTTATCTACAGTCTTATTCCAAAATGGATTACATATTTTTTTCCCTTAAAATTCTACAAACAACACCCCAAAAATTACAATATGAAAGAAGTGTGTTTGAAATTTTAATAAAAATAATTATTAAAAATAAAAACAATAAAAATCACATACAGAAGTATTCACAGCCTTTGCCATGACACTCAAAATTGAGCTCAGGTGCGTCCTGTTTCCACTGATCATCCTTGAGATGTTTCTACAACTTGATTGGAGGTCCTCTGTGATAAATTAAGTTGATTGGACATGGTTTGGAAAAGCACACACCTATCTATATAAGGTCCCACAGTTACCAGTGCATGTCAGAGCACAAACCGAGCCATGAAGTCCAAGGAATTGTCTGTAGACCTGCTAGACAGGATTGTATGGAGGGACAGATTTGGGGAAGGGTACAGAAAAAAATTCTGCAGCACTGAAGCACTGAGCACAGTGGCCCCCATCATACATAAATGGAAGAAGTTTGGAACCACCAAGACTCTTCCTAGAGCGGGCTGCCCAGCCAAACTGAGGAAAGAAGGGCCTTAGTCAGGGAGTTGACTAAGAACACGATGGTCACTCTGACAGAGCTCCAGCATTTATCTGTGGAGAGAGGAGAACCTTCCAGAAGAACAACCATCTCTGCAGCTCTCCACCAATCAGGCCTGTATGGTAGATTGGATAGACGGAAGCCACTCCACAGTAATAGGCACATGACAGCCCGCCTGGAGTTTGCCAAATTCTCTGGTCTGATGAAACAAAGATTGAACTCTTTGGCTTGAACGGCAAGAGTCATGTCTGGAGGAAACTAGGCACCACTCATCACCTGGCCAATACCATTCCTACAGTGAAGCATGGTGGTGTCAGCATCATGCTATGGGGATTTTTTTTCACCAGTGCTGTTACAGACCCCCACGCCATTTTCTCTGCATAGGGGGGTTCCCCTTGAAATCTATAAGGGCTTGGTATGCTCTTGCAGGGGGAACCCACGCCGTTTTTTTTATTTAAAATTACAGAGCACAAGTGCAGTACTGGTACACACAAAGTAACTTTAGGTGCAAACTACAGAGCACAAGTGCAGTACTAGTACACACCAAGTAACTTTAGGTGAAAACTACAGAGCACAAGTGCAGTACTGGTACACACAAAGTAACTTTAGGTGCAAAACTACAGAGCACAAGTGCAGTACTGGTACACACAAAGTAACTTTAGGTGCAAACTACAGAGCACAAGTGCAGTACACACCAAGTAACTTTAGGTGCAAACTACAGAGCACAAGTGCAGTACTGGTACACACCAAGTAGCTTTAAGTACAAACTACAGAGCACAAGTGCAGTACTGGTACACACAAAGTAACTTTAGGTGCAAACTACAGAGCACAAGTGCAGTACACACCAAGTAACATTAGGTGCAAACTACAGAGCACACGTGCAGTACACATCAAGTAACATTAGGTGCAAACTACAGAGCACAAGTGCAGTACACACCAAGTAACTTTAGGTGCAAACTACAGAGCACAAGTGCAGTACTGGTACACACCAAGTAGCTTTAAGTACAAACTACAGAGCACAAGTGCAGTACTGGTACACACAAAGTAACTTTAGGTGCAAACTACAGAGCAAAAGTGCAATACACACCAAGTAACATTAGGCGCAAACTACAGAGCACAAGTGCAGTACACACCAAGTAACTTTAAGGCCCTGTACAGACGACCGAACATGTCTGCTGAAACTGGTCCGCGGACCAGTTTCAGCAGACATGTTCGGTCGTCTGTACAGCCGAGCGGACAGGATTCCAGCGTACATTTGCCCGCCGGTTTAGAAACATGCCTGCTGGAATCCTGTCCATCGGACATGTTCGGTCGTCTGTACAGACCTACCGTACATGTCCGAGCGGCCGCCATCCCTCGCATGCGTCGAATGACTTTGACGCATGCGTGGAAGCATTGAACTGCCAGGGTCGCGCACGTCGCCGCGTCATCGTCGCGGCGACGGCGCGGCCTCGTCGCCGCGTATCGAGTACGCGCGGATTTCTGTATGATGGTGTGTACAGCCATCATACAGAAATCTCCGGGCAGACATGTACGCTGAAAACGGTCCGGCGGACCGTTTTCATCGTACATGTTTGCCCGTCTGTACGAGGCCTAAGTGCAAACTACAGAGCACAAGTGCAGTACTGGTACACACCAAGTAACTTTAGGTGAAAACTACAGAGCACAAGTGCAGTACTGGTACACACAAAGTAACTTTAGGTGCAAAACTACAGAGCACAAGTGCAGTACTGGTACACACAAAGTAACTTTAGGTGCAAACTACAGAGGACAAGTGTAGTACTGGTACACACAAAGTAGCTTTAGGTGCAAACTACAGAGCACAAGTGCAGTACTGGTACATACAAAGTAACTTTAGGTGCAAAACTACAGAGCACAAGTGCAGTACTGGTACACACAAAGTAACTTTAGGTGCAAACTACAGAGCACACGGGCAATACACCACGTTAGAATACTGCAGCTAGCACAATCAACTGATAGACAGTAAATTAGGATAGGAAGAACTGATCTTGCAAAACTATACAGTGTATAAATATATGTACAACACCTGGGATATATATATATATCCTCTACACACTGTAACTTAAACTAAACTAACTAGCCTGCCTGCTTTATCTATCTATCTAGAAAAAAAGACACTGGCCTGGATTCAGAGACGAGTTACGATGGTGTATCTCCGGATACGCCGTCGTAGCTCTGAGTGTGCGGGGTCGTATCTATGCGCCTGATTCGTAGAATCAGTTACGCATAGATTTCTCTAAGATCCGACCGGCGTAAGTCTCTTACACCGTTGTATCTTAGGCTGCATATTTACGCTGGACGCTAGGTGGCGCTTCCGTAGATTTACGCAAGGAATATGCAAATTAGGTAGATACGCCGTTTCAGAAACGCTCATTTTTTTACGTTGTCTGTGTAAGGCTTTTTCCGGCGTAAAGTTACCCCTCATAAAGCAGGGGTAATACATGATAGGTATGGACATCGGAAACACACGAACAGCGTAGTATTTTACGTCGTTTGCGTAAGCCGTTCACGAATAGGGCTGTACGTAATTTACATTCACGTCGAAAGCATTGACAGTTTGCGGCGTAATTTGGAGCATGCGCACTTGGAAACGTTCATGGACGGCGCATACGCCGTTCGTAAAAAACTTCAAATACGTGGGGTCACAAGAAATTTAAGTAAAACACGCCCACATCATCCACATTTGAATTAGGTGGGCTTACGCCGACACATTTACACTACGCCGCCGTAACTAGGGCGCAAGTTCTTTCTGAATACGGAACTTGCGCCCTAAGTTACGGCGGCGTAATGTATCTGAGATACGTTACGCCCGCCGATAGATACGCAATTGTATCTGAATCCGGGCCACTGTCTCTCTCTCTCTCTCTAGGACTGATCTATTCACTAACACCACCGCAAAACACACTATACAAGGCCGCCCTGCAGGCAGCCTTTTATAGTGTGGGGTGTGTACTAAAGCCCTGAGCTATAATTGGCCAAAGCCACCCTGGCTTTGGCCAATTATGGCTCTCCGTTTTTTGCGCGCTGTAATTGGCCAAGCATGCGGGTCATAGTGCATGCTTGGCCAATCATCAGCGCACAATGCCGCAGTGAATTATCGGCCGTGGCGCATCACTCGAATTTGACGCGAACGACCCGTTTTGTTCGTATTTCGACGATGTTCGAGTCGAACTTACGTTCGAATCAAACGGGGAGCTCATCCCTAATCGCTATCATATCTCCTCTCAAGCGTCTCTTCTCCAGTGAGAACAAGTTTAGTGCTTTTAGTTGTTCTTCGTATTTGAGGTCCTCCAGCCCCCTTATTAATTTTTTACAGTATATTTATTTTTAAGTTTTACATGTATATCTGCTGTCAGCTTGTTATATTCTTTAGAAAGTGCACATCATGTTAGAAATATTTTCTTCCTGTTGAGCACTGGAAATGAAGTCCAGGCATAGACTGTGTGACAGCTGATTGGAGGAAAGGCACACCCCCACTTCACATAGGCATAGGAAGGAAGGATTTTGCTGTGAATAGATCAGCTCTCTGCTAAACTATTTATAGCACCCACTCCGACACAAATTTTCAGCTGCTTTCATCTCAAGTGTCGGTGTCAGAAGTTATCATGCTGATAACAGAGTAATGGAGCAGAAGAATCACAGGAGACTTAGGGCTTTGGCGAGAGATAAGAAAACACTACAGATATATGTGCCTAGCTCAAATTTTATGAATCAACTTTACATTTACTTTAATTATCGCATCCCACTAAATCCCTTCTCCTATCGAATTTCTCCAAATAAAACATAAAAACAAATCCCTGAGACTGGTCATTGAAGACAACGAGCGGAAGAATGTGTGCTACTGGCTGTGGAGTAATCAGTGGGAGGCCTGGGAAAAACAATATCCAAGCAACTTCTACGGGTGTATGGCTACAAGTAAAAAAATTGCAACAACCACCATTTTTTCTCTAGGTCCTCTGCTAAAAAATAGAAGACGTTAGTGATGACGAAACTAGTAGGGAGGAGCCTGTAAAGTTTGACGTGACACTTATACTGGGACATGGCGGCCATCTTTATGGCTAGAAGCGCTGGACATTTCTTCTGTTTTTTTATCTGCTTGATATTTACTTCATAAATGTGAGTGTATGAACTTCTTTGTCCTTTATTAAACAAACTACTTCTTGAGATATCTGCACTATGAAGGGTTTTCTTTTCTTTGCTGGGCTCTTCGCTAACAAGGTCAATTAAAGGCCTGGTTGTGCTCATGCTGCTGATGATACTATCTTAGGAGGCATCCAGGATTGCTGACTTGTACTAAAGGAGCTGCTGCCTTTTCTGTATACCCTTTGCTGTTGAAGAGCCGCTATTGATATCTTCCTTTTCAAAGGAAGCCGTGTGTTTGGGTGTTGGTGGCGATGTCCAAACCAGTGATCTCCACTATAATTTTTATATGGACTTTATTATTGTTCAATTATATTTAATGTTATGAGTGATTCAGTTCCCATATAAGCTCTGCACCATTTTCTACATATCTCTATTGTGCATTTTGTGTCAGCTGCTTTTTGTTCATGTAATTTATTGCACTGCTTCTTTCATCCCAGTGCAATAAAGTTGTGTTTTTATATATACATATATATATATATATATATATATATATATATATATATATATATATATATATACAGGGCTCAAAATTTCAAGTCCTGAGCTACTAGCCAGGTCTCAAGAGTTACTCGCCACCAGTTGCCCCACCTAATTCATACACTGCCCTGCGCCTAATTGCACCCGTAAACACGCCCTCGTAGATTATCTCATGGAATGACAATGTTTTATGCAGAATCAAGTTACAAAATTAAATATTACCAACAACAACTTTAACAAAATGGGACAGGGCACTGGGGGCAGACCAGAGGGACAGGGCACTGGGGGCAGACCAGAGGGACAGGGCACTAGAACTGGGTCTCTTCCCCATTCTCTTGCTGTCTCCTCTGCAACTCCCATCCATCCTCTCTCTCCCATTCATCTCATCATCAGGAGCCTGTGTGTGCGGCTCCACGCTTGCATGTCCCCACTTCCCCCTTTCATTCGCCCACGCAAACTCTTCAGGATGGTCACCCAGACCATGAATCCGGGATGTCTAGAAGTCCCCACTTCAGACACCCAAGAGTTCTGCAATGAACTATCGGATTTCTTCATCAACAAAATTGAAAAAATTCGGGTAAGTATTCGGCAAAACAATACTCCACTCAGCCCCGTCTTCAATCAAAACAACGACGGAACGCCTCTACAATCAACTAAGTTCACTTTGGAACCCATCTCCATCGATACAACAAAAAAATTCATTGGTGTGCTGCGCAACAGCACAGCACCGAATGACATCATTCCCACCAAGCTACTGAAGGAATGTGCCGACATCCTGGCGCCTCCGATCACGCAGCTTATAAATCAGTCATTTAAGGAAGGCATAGTGCCTTCCCTGCTGAAAGAGGGCACAATCCTGCCGATCTTGAAAAAACCTAATTTGGATCCTATGGACCCAACTCACCGCCGCCCCATAACAGGTCTAAATGCTCTGTCCAAGATAATGGAGAAAGTGGTGGTAAATCAGCTGCAACAGCATCTGGATACCCACAACCTACTCGATCCATTTCAATCCGGGTTCCGTCCCGGACACGGGACAGAAACGGCCCTACTGAAAATATGGGACGATGCGCTCGAGGCCGCAGACGAAGGAGAATCGTGTCTCCTGGTTCTGCTGGACCTAAGCGCAGCCTTCGACACAGTAGACCATAAATTGCTACTGAGACGACTAACAGAAGTCGCCGGAGTCTCAGAAGATGCCTTACCATGGTTCTCCTCTTTTCTTGGAAACCGATCACAAACAGTGAAACTGGGATCCTTCACGTCAGAAAAATGCACGGTGCCATGTGGGGTCCCCCAAGGATCCCCCCTATCACCAGTGCTGTTTAATATCTATCTTCGTCCTCTCTTTGATATTATCAGTAGCCATGAACTACTTTATCACTCTTATGCAGATGACACGCAGTTGTATTTTCGCATCTGCCATAAAAAGGATCATCATCTCAGATTAGAGAAATGTCTCTCTTCAATAGAAAACTGGATGACTAAGAGTTATCTCAAACTCAATAGTGCTAAAACAGAACTCTTTATCTTCGATGCCAGTCGGAAGAAACCACCGACAACAAACTGGACACCATCTCCCATCCTGGGACAAATCATCGCCCCTAGCTCCAAAGTCAAAAGTCTGGGAGTCACGTTTGACACCTTCATGACAATGGACGCACAAATAGGGTCAGTAGTCAGCGGGGCGCACCATTTGATGCGCCTACTACGCAGACTGATTCCATTTATCCCCAAAGAAGACGTAGCAGTCGTGGTGGGATCTATCGTGAATTCCAGACTGGACTATGCAAATGCCCTTTACCTCGGGCTCCCCAAGTACCAAATCGCTCGTCTTCAAGTCGTACAGAATACGGCCGCTAGACTGGTGACTGGGAAAAAATCTTGGGAATCAATCTCACCTTCACTGAGATCCCTTCACTGGTTGCCAGTGAAAGACAGAATTGCATTCAAAGCACTCTGCCTGACACATAAGTGCATCCATGGGAAGGCTCCTAGATATCTATGCGACAAGATCAAACCGCACAATTGCAACCGCATTCTGCGATCCACCGACCAAAATCTGGTCAAGGTTCCTAAAACCAAATACAAGTCCAAAGGAGAAAGAAGGTTTGCTTTCCAGGGCCCCAGGCTTTGGAATGCTTTACCAACCAGCATTCGGTTGGAGCAAAACCACCTGTCTTTCAGAGGGCAGATCAAAACCCTGCTTTTCTGAAAGGCATGAGACACAAACAACAAGCGCCCAGAGGCGATTCAGTTCGCATGTGCCGCGCTATATAAGTTTTTCATTCATTCAGGCTGGCAGAGAGGAGAGGAGCTGCAGCACAGCAGGAGGGAGTACAATCCAGCGCTGAGATCCACACAACTGCACAGCCATTGACACCATAGCACAGCGCACACTGACAGCGCACAGCGCACATTGAGACCAGTCTGTTCACAGTGCTCAGGCTAAACTGTTGGACACTTACATAGTGCACAAGGAGAAGAAAACTGCACAAACTAGAAGGCTGCCGCTCTCATGTCAGGGCAACTTTCAGTGAGCGCTGCACCGGAGTTGGAATTTTTGCAATCCTCCACCTCACTCATTACTTTCTGCTCTCCAGCTACATTGGTCGGGGCCCGGGGGAGGGGGGCAGGCTCAGAGAGGTCAAACTGTTAGGTCCCATGGCTTAATAAGAATTTCTAAGGAGAGCACCTGTGTACTTCTCTGCCTGTGCGCGGCTCAACAGACTACTTTTCCCGAGCATGTACCTTTCCTCTTCGGCCCCCAATCTCATCGGGACTCTAAGTGTAGGCACAGATTGGAGGGAGATTGGTCATGCAGCCCTGTCATCACTCGCCCCCAGCTTAAATCCACTCGCCAAATGCTAGTAGGCGAGTGGAAATTTTGAGGGCTGTATATATATATATATATATATATATATATATATATATATATATAATGTTTGGAGGTTCTAAGTAATTTTCTAGCAAAAAAATGAAAGTTTCAGAATAGACTTGGTCTTCAAGCCCGCCTACAATTTTTATTCAGTGGAAAATGGCGATACTGCAGGAGAAGTAATTTTTTGTGCTGCAGTTTGCAAAATGTGAATCCACTGTTCAAGTGCAATGTGAATTTCACCAAAGGTTCAGCAAACAGCTGCCCTGTCCTAACTTCAACAAACTTACGAGTGGCATGAAAAATGTGTTGAAGATGGTTGCCTGTGCAAAAGAAAAAGCACTGGTCATCCCTGCACGTCAGATGAAAATGTTGAGCGTATCCAAGGTGCATTTGGTCGGAACCTTAGCAAATCCACAACACGGGCAAGCATTGAACTTGGAAGTCCTTAACCAACGGCATGGTGTGTTCTTAAAAAACTTCTGCATATTAGGCTGTGCAAGTTGCAGTTAATTTTCATGCAACATGGTGCCGTGCCTCACTTCCACTCGGAGATCTGGTGTAATTTGAATGCAACCATTCCAGGATGATGGATTGTTCATGGTCTGTGGCCTCCCAAGTCTCCAGACCTTACCTCCTGCAATTTTTATCTGTGGGGGTATGTAACGGAACGTCCCACTCTCCACTTGAGTGCTTCCGTCATATACCGCTTCCTATCAGTCTGGATATAGATATCAGATTTTCCAGCTGCTCTCAAGCACACGACGAGACTTGTTTGCCTGCTGAACATGGAGTGTTTAATAGAACCAAGAATACAACCTTATATACAGTTAAAGAGGAGGTAACCAGAACATAAATTAACATGAGCTAATTAACGAATCATTTACCCAGACTCGGTGACTCATAAATGTGACCTTTCAGGGTAGACATCACGTCTCCTCGCTCACCTGCTATACAATACACATTAGCATAAGTGTAAACACAGGACATCTTCACACAATAGCAGGGTCAATTAGCACAGAGAACAGACAGATGTCTGGAGGTGAGGGCATTAGCATCTCCTTACACTGTATGTCCCAACAGTATGAATCAGTCACTCTAATATGGCATATACAGGGTCCCCAGGCATACAGCTCACAAAGAGCACCGTTCCCCCAAATGCCAGGGCCCATGATCGTAAGGCAAGAGGCTAGCATTCAGTCCCCTCCAAAAGCCTCTGTCCCGGGTGAGTCTGTCACAGGGTACAATAAGAAAGATGTTAGTCCCACCTACTGTATGCCTGCTACTCTTCAAGATCGGAGACATCGAATTGTTGAAGCTGTGAATTTAATAACTGTAAGGAAAGGATGGAGACGTCGTTGGCGCGTGCATATGTGCATTCACGCGCAACAAACTTTGACCAATGGCACGCATGCGTGTGCGCAAAGGATACAACAGCCACCACTGCACGCTACTGCGCATGCGCGAGCGCAACGGAAGGCGTGCACACGCAGGAGGCGTTCCTAATCCATCCTGATGCCTATTTAAAGAGAGCTCTGACAACCGGGCAGTGCTGACTGGTCTTCAGAAGTTCCCTGATTTCCTGACGCCTGTATGTTCTGCCAAGATTCCTGTTACCGACCCGGCTTGCCTTGACTCTCCCTCTAGACTCTGATCCCTCCTGCATTCCTGGCTTCTGATCCCGGGCTATCCATCCAACCTTGCTCCTGCTGATCCCTGTGTACCTCGCTGCCTGTCTGTTATCAACCCGGCTATCCTCTGACCATCGCATCCCGGAAGTTCCTGCTACTTGTTCACCCTGACTCTGCAAGAGGGTTGGAGTTCCCTTTTAACTCCAGCTGTTCTCTCCACACCATCTAGCCGGTGCCTGCTGCTTTACCAGTGTCTTCTGTCTTCACCTCCATCTGAGAGCACTCCAAGCAACACTCACAGGCACTTGTGTTCCTCCTAACCTGAACCGCCATCTGTCTCACCCTCAGAAGGGTTCTGGGCTGGAGATACAAGGGAGGCCGACCTCATCATATCAGACTCCTACCAGGTACCTGACAATAACTATCGACCAGTTGATTCGTGTGTAACAAGAAATGGTCTACCGTTTTGACGTTTGTCATGCAACACATGGTGCTCATGTTGAGTTCATACAACCTCAAGGACCTTAAAACTTTGAACCTTCCTTCCTCCCTAATCTAGCATGGGAGAGATTTTAGTAAGTAGTAATAAACCACTTCAGCCCCGGAGGATTCGGCTGTCCAATGACCGGGCAATTTTTTGCAATTCGACACTGCTTCGCTTTAACTGACAATTGTGCGGTCATGCGACGTGGCTCCCAAACAAAATTGACTTCCTTTACTTCCCACAAATAGAGCTTTCTTTTGGTGGTATTTGATCACCTCTGCGGTTTTAATTTTTTGCACTATAAACAAAAATAGAGCAACAGTTTTGAAAAAAAAACAATATATTTTACTTTTTGCTATCAGAAATATCCCCCAAAAATATATATATATAAAACAATTCTTCCTCAGTTTAGGCCGATACGTATTCTTCTACATATTTTTGGATAAAAATATGGCTATAAGCGTTTATTGACTGGTTTGCGCAAAAGTTATATAGCCAGATTCAGAAAGACTGGCTTAAGTTTGTGTGGGTGTAGCGTATCTCGGATACACTACGCCGCCGTAACATAGAGAGGCAGGTACTGTATTCACAAAGAGCTTGCGTCCTAAGTTACGGCGGCGTAGTGTAAATGTGCCGGCGTAACCCCGCCTAATTCAAATTAGGCAGGTAGGGGGCGTGCTCCATGTAAAATACCCGTAAACCCCATGTAAATGAGGGCCGTTGGTACGGTGCATTCGCGCGCATGTTTAGAATCACGTCGCAAATACTCCTTGCTGTCGACGTGAACGTAACCTACGCCCAGCCCCATTCATGTACGCTTACGCAAACAACGTAAAATACGACGGCTGTTCCGTCGCCTATACCTTGCATGGGCTGCGCCATCTTTTTGGTGGTTTATCTTTACGCCGGAAAAACGCCTTAGGTAAACAGCGTATCGGGCGCAAGTACGTTCATGAATAGGCGTATCTTGCTAATTTGCATATTCTCGTGTAAATCCACGTACACGCCAGTAGCGACCAGCGTAAATATGCAACTAAGATACGACGGCGTAGGAGACTTACGCCGGTCGTATCTTAGCAAGATTTAAGCGTATCTCAGTTTGAGAATATGCTTAAAGATACGACGGCGCGGATTCGGACTTACGACGGCATATCTAGTGATACGCCGTCATAAGTGTTTCTGAATCTAGCTACTTGTTGCCAGGGGTGACTGCAAACATATCTGAAAGGGAATCTTGGCCCACCGACAAATAGCCAGATTCAGAAAGACTGGCTTAAGTTTGTGCAGGCGTAGCGTATCTAAGATACACTACGCCGCCGTAACTTAGAGAGGCAGGTACTGTATTCACAAAGAACTTGCATCCTAAGTTACGGCGGCGTAGTGTAAATGTGCCGGCGTAACCCCGCCTAATTCAAATTAGGCAGGTAGGGGGCGTGCTCCGTGTAAAATACCCTTTACCCCATGTAAATGAGGGCCGTTGGTACGGGGCATGAGCGCGCATGTTTAGAATCACATCGCAAATACTCCTTGCTGTCGACGTGAATGTAACCTACGCCCAGCCCCATTACTGTGTAAATTACACTGGCAGTGAAGGGGTTAACCACTAGTGGGCGAGGAAGGTGTTACATGTGTCCTAGGGAGTGATTCCAACTGTGTGGGGGCTGGGCTTACTGTGACACGGCACTGATCACTGCTCCCGATGACAAGGAGCAGACGATCAGTGTCCTGTCACTAGGCAGAACAGGGAAATGCCTTGTTTACATAGGCATCCCTCCGTTCTGCAGCTCCGTGACACGATCGCGGGACACCGGCGGACATCGAGTACGTGGGTCCCACAAGCTTGTGGCAGGGGTGTGTGTGTGCCCACATGGCAGAAAATGTAATGGGACGTATATATACGCCCATTTGCCTGTCCGTGCCATTCTGCCGACGTAAAAGTGCGTGTGGCGGTCGGCATGTGGTTAAAGTAAAAATACTTCCTTATTTAAAATATTACAGATTGACAACAGGGATACCCAGAACTTACAGGAACTGAGTGATTTTCTTAAACTTGAAATTCCCAAGGAACACCCCCATCTACTGTACTAGTTCTCCGCTTCCTAGACACTGTGAACACAGTCATAGCAAAATTGCTTCATAGTATCCAAGAAAAATTGGCAACAGTGGGTTTAATTTAAAAGGAGGCTTATCAAGTCTCCTTTTCACCTTGGGGGTTGTAAAGGTAAAAAATGTTTTCCCTAAATAGCTTCCTTTACCTTAGTGCAGTCCTCCTTCACTTACCTCACCCTTCAATTTTGCTTTTAAATTTCCTTATTTCTTCTGAGAAATCCTCACTTCCTGTTCTTCTGTCTGTAACTACACACAGTAATGTAAGGCTTTCTCCCTGGTGTGGAGAAAGCCTGTTGAGGGGGCGAGCAGGAGTGTCAGGATGCCCACACACAGCTCCTTTCTCTATCTGCAAAGTAGACAGAGTCCTGACTTGCCTGCTCGCCCCCTCCCCCCTCAAGAGGCTTTCTCCACACCAGGGAGAAAGCCTTGCATTACTGTGTGGAGTTACAGACAGAAGAACAGGAAGTGAGGATTCTCAGAAGAAATAAAGACATTTAAAAGCAAAATGGAAGGATGAGGTAAGTGAAGGAGGACTGCACTAAGGTAAAGGAAGCTATTTAGGGGGGGGGGTACCTTTACAACCCCTTTAATTTCAAGTTCTTAAGCAGAGCAAAGAAAGACTAAACCTTCTCAGTTATCAACTGGAGCATTCCTACACACACAGCGACAGTGAAGAAAAAGTGAAAAGACAAACTCCTACCGTCTCATTCACAACAAACTCCATCCTCGTAGAAAGTGTTGGGCATGGGAAGGCTCAGTGAAGAATGCAAGGAGTTTGTAAGGAACCATGACATTTACTTCAGATGTTGCACATCCACAGAGCATTTGACAGAACCTGCAAGGCTACAGTTCAGAATGCAACATCGACAGGCACATATTGAAGCCTCTTATACGAGACTCTACATTCACCGAAGATCCGAAGATCCTACACCTGCATTGGATCATGACAGGGCGAGCGATGAACAAGAACCTCTAACAATCATATATAAATATAGTGAGCGATGACATGAAGAGCTTTCAAGGAAAAGCAGTGCTAAGATACAGTATGTCTGGTGAAAGTGTTTCCTTGGGGAGGAAAGGTGTCAGATTTACGCTCTTTTATACAACCAAAGGAGTCATCAGTTTTTACTTCAGAGTTCTTCGACATGTTTACTGTACTGCCTCAAACTCTACAATCATGTGCTGGAGAGTCATTTATTTCAGACAAAAGTAAATTGATGGAATTAATATTCGTATTCTTATCAAGTATAAACAAATACCTTATTACTCCCTACCCAGAAGATGAATGGTACATGTATGACTTTAAAGGGGTTGTAAAGGTAAAAAAAAATTCCCTAGTGCAGTCCTCCTTCACTTACCTCATCCTTCGATTTTGCTTTTAACCACTTAAGACCCGGGCCAAAATGCAGCTAAAGGACCTTGCCCCTTTTTGCGATTCGGCACTGCGTCGCTTTAACTGACAATTGCGTGGTCGTGCGACGTGGCTCCCAAACAAAATTGGCGTCCTTTTTTTCCCCACAAATAGAGCTTTCTTTTGGTGGTATTTGATCACCTCTGCAGTTTTTTCATTTTTTGCGCTATAAACAAAAATAGAGCGACAGTTTTGAAAAAAAATGCAATATTTTTTACTTTTTGCTATAATAAATATCCCCCAAAAATATATAAAACATTTTTTTTCCTCAGTTTAGGCCGATACGTATTCTTCTACCTATTTTTGGTAAAAAAAAACGCAATAAGCGTTTATCGGTTGGTTTTCGCAAAATTTATAGCGTTTACAAAATAGTTTTATTGCATTTTTATTAATTTTTTTTTTTTACTACTAATGGCGGCGATCAGCGATTTTTTTCGTGACTGCGACATTATGGCGGACACTTCGGACAATTTTGACACATTTTTGGGACCATTGTTATTTTCACAGCAAAAAATGCATTTAAAATGCATTGTTTATTGTGAAAATGACAGTTGCAGTTTGGGAGTTAACCACTAGGGGGCGCTGTTGGGGTTATGTGTTCCCTGAAGTGTGTTTACAACTGTAGGGGGGGTGTGGCTGTAGGAGTGATATCATCGATTGTGTTCCCCTATAAAAGGGATGACACTATCGATGCAGCCGCCACAGTGAAGAACGGGGAAGCCGTGTTTACACACAGCTCTCCCGTTCTTCAGCTCCGGGGACCGATCGCGGGACTCCAGCGGCGATCGGGTCCACGGGTCCCGTGGTCCCGGTCACGAAGCTTCGGACCGGGTCGCGGAAGCGCCGCCGGCATGCGCCCGCGACCCACGGCTGGGTACTAGTACAGGACGTACCTGTACGTACATGTGCCCAGCCGTGACATTCTGCCGACGTGTATGTGCAGGATGCAGTCCTTAAGTGGTTAAATGTCCTTATTTCTTCTGAGAAATCCTCACTTCCTGTTCTTCTGTCTGTAACTCTACACAGTAACGCACGGCTTTCTCCCTGGTGTGGAGAAAGCCTCTTGAGGGGGCTAGCAGCCTCTTGAGGGGGCTGACACTCCTGCTCACCCCCTCCCCCCTCAATAGGCTTTCTCCACACCAGGGAGAAAGCCTTGCATTACTGTGTGGAGTTACAGACAGAAGAACAGGAAGTGAGGATTTCTCAGAAGAAATAAAGACATTTAAAAGCAAAATGGAAGGATGAGGTAAGTGAAGGAGGACTGCACTAACGTAAAGGAAGCTATTTAGGGAAAAAATATATTTCCTTTACAACCCCTTTAAAGCATAACTTCAATGTTGTTGAGAAAAATACATTCCCCTCTGGGTGATCTATGTTAGATATGTGCCCACTGAAATATTTTGTTTTGGAATTTCGTTTTAGAATAAATTTATTTAGTTACTCACGAAATTCGTTTTTATTTATTTAATTTCATAAAAAAATGCATTCGTTCGAAAATCCAAATGAATTAAGGTCAAATCTGTCATTGAAGGCTTATGGTGTCTGTCGAATGTTCTAAAAAGATTAGACGGAGCAGCTAAACCGCAATCGTACATTTCCGGTCGAATGTTCCGCCTACAAGCTATAGTAGAATTCTAATGTTGTATGACACTAGTAATAATTAGTGTTGAGCGGAATACACCATATTCGATTTCGCGATATATCACGAATATATAGACGAATATTCGTGAAATATTCGCTAAAATCGAATATTCGTGATATTTTATCAAATTGTTTTTTTTCGAAATTTCGCTAATGCGAATGCGAAATTGATTGCGAAATTCTGAAACATTCAATTTCACCTGCCCTTTGGAAAAAGTGTGGTTTTACGTAATGGACCCTGCAACTAACAACAAGGTATTAGTAAAATAAATACATTATTATATAGATTTGAGGGTTTACTTTGACCAATTTGTATATTGATTAGTTTAATAAATATTGAATAACCATAGATTTGGAAAATACAGATCTCTCCTCTAGACTGACCTGTATTGAGTTAGGTAAAGATCAACCGCACACTGGGGCCCCTGATTCTGTTGAGTTAAAAAAAAGCCAAGTAAACCGTTTACGTTGACATCTCTTAAATGTCTTTATGTTAAACAGTTATTATTCTCATTAAAGAGGTGAAATACAAATGATGACACGGGACAAAAGATGGAAAATTCTTTGAAGATGTGATACACTGGAAAAACGCACAGAAACACTCCACTCTCTCTAGCCACCTTGTGAATCTGCACTGAAAAACTGCTGGGAGTGATCTTATATACTGGTCGTGCAGGCAGGTTCCTATTGGTTGCTATGGAGGTTGCTAACCTCTGACAACTGTGGTAGGAGAACTCTGATTGGCTCTGATGCAAAAGAAGGGCGGAGAAAGTATTCGCGAATAATCGTAATACGAATATTCGCGATAGCGAATATTCGTCAACATAAAAGGATCGCCTCAGCTTAGCTACTCGGCCCAGGGTCTCTAATCATACCAGCAATGCTTTTAGACGTCGATGGAGATCACTAGGATGTGATCTGTTTTAAAAATAAATTTGAAAAAATGCGAATATTCGTAATAGCGAATTTTGGCCGCGATATTCGAGTTATTCGCGAATATTCGAATATGCAATATTCGTAACGAATATTCGCAATACGAATATTCGTGAGCAACACTAGTAATAATTATATTCATAAATTATAATTATTAGTCAACCAACATTAGAATTCTTCTATAGCCTATGGGCGGAGCATTTGACCGGAAATGTACGTTTGCGGCGTCGTACAGTTTAGCTGCTTCGTCGACTTCTTAGAACTTTTGACAGACACCATAAGCCTTCAATGACAAATTCGACATTTATATGTTTTTTCGCTGATTCGTCAAATCTTTGTCGTTCATGTCAAATGATCTACGCCAACACTGTCTCTATATTGTCAAATTTTTTCTCTCTATGTCGAATCTTTCCTCTCTATGTAGAATAATCTGGGACTAATAGAGTTAGGTTAGGCACATTCAACCACAGGTTCAATAGACACAGATTGCTATTGTCAGTGTCATGTACAATCTTCTATCTATATCGAACTGTTGTAGCACTGAAAACGAAAATAAAGCATTCTTTTATGTCAGATCTTTCGGATTTCGGATTCTGCACGTTTGTTTCGTTTGTTAAAACGATAACGAAAATACCCGAAATTCGGACGAAAATTAATTTAGATGAAAACAAATACACATGTCTAATCTATGTACATTACAAGGATTAGAATAACCTTTGTTGCAGATTCCTACCTTTTGTTATTCTGAAGAAATCCATGTGTTCTCCTTTGTGCCTCTGTGTTGAGTAGGTCTAATGGGAGTGGTTTCATAATTATCAGCTGTGCACCAGCAGACCACTAATGAGGAAAGCTAATGAGCCTGCATCCCTTTAGACGTGTTCCTATTGCGACTATCTCACCAAAAATGACTTTTTTGTTGCAGGGGATGCCTGAAATCTGACTTGTATCTTAAGCAGACTTGTGGGTAAATTGGTGAGCCAATCACACAAGCAGGAAATGATGTTTCTGGGGAGTGGTCAGTACACACACTGAGGTAGATTCAGAGAGGAGATACGCCGGCGTATCTTCTGATACACTGTCGTATCTCTGAGTCCGGCCGGTCGTATCTATGCACCTGATTCATAGAATCAGTTACGCATAGATTTCCCTAAGATCCGACCGGCGTAAGTGTCTTACACCGTTGTATCTTAGGCTGCATATTTACGCTGGCCGCTAGGTGGCGCTTCCGTAAAGCCCAATTTATTAGTCCTTTCCTCAAAACGGCGCTTCCGTATAGTTACGCGATGAAGATGCTAATTAGGTAGATACGCCGATTCAGAAACGTACGTCCGGCCGGCGCATTTTTTTACGTTGTTTACGTTAGGCTTTTTTTGGCGTAAAGTTACCCCTGCTATATGAGGCGTAGCTAATGTTAAGTATGGACGTCGTTCCTGCGTCGAGTTTTGAAAATTTAACGTCGTTTCCGCAGTACGTAAGTTACGTTCACGTCTAAAGCAATGACGACTTGCGGCGTAATTTCGAGCATGCGCACTGGGATTTTTTCATGAACGGCGCATGCGCAGTTCATAAAAAACAACAAATACGTGGGGTCACAGTTAATATACATAAAACACGCTCACATCATCCCCATTTGAATTAGGGGGGCTTACGCCGGACCAAATACATTACGCCGCCGTAACTAAGGGCGCAAGTTGTTTCTGCATACGTAACGCCCGCCCATAGATAGACCATTCTATCTGAATCCGGGTCACGCGGTCTATGAAGGCACGTCAATGCATAACACTTTTTTTTAAAACAGAACACTTTGAAAAGTGAATGTTAGTAAATTAGGTTAATCTGTTCAATGAATATTGTGAGAGGGAAATAAAAAAGTAATACAAATATATAATATAATTATAATATATAATATATAAATATATTAGTAATATATAAATATATAATAAAATAAAAACACATGTGCACCTTTTTTTTTTATCTTTGATTTGCACAGAGCACATACAATTTTCAAAGTGAACAGTCACTTAGCTAAGTGAATAGCTTCTATTCTAATAAAATCCATAGTCAGAGATAGAGAGATCAGTGATCTCTGTGAGAGGAAATAAATACCTGTACATGTTACGCTTAAACAACACCTAGGTTTAAAGGTATTGTTAAGTATGTGGAGCACCTGGAGCACTCAAGTGAGGAAAAAATAGACAATTTGGGGTTGATTTACTAAAGGGAAATCAACTCTGCACTACAAGTGCATTGCAAGTGCACTTGTAAGTGCAGTCGCTGTAGATCGCTGTAGATCTAAAGGGAAGCTCTGAAATTAGGGGAAGCTCTGCTGATTTTATCATTCAATCATGTGCAAGCAAAAATGCTGTTTTTTATTTTCCTTGCATGCCCCCCTCAGATCTACAGCGACTGCACTTGCAGTTCACTTGTAGTGCAAAGTGGAATTGCCTTTCGTAAATGTAGCGCCTGTGTACTTTATAGTACCGGTGCTAGTTAAATTTAGAGGGAGATCAGAGTGTAGTTAAACTCTGATGCAAATTGTTGAGTGTAAAACAGGGTCTCTGTCTCAGCTTGGCTGTGCTGTAGGCTATTCTGTTGCACTGGGGTGTTCTTCCAATCCCGGTGCTGCAGGTGGCAGCAGTGAAGTCAAGGTTTGGGTGCTCTTTTCCAGCAGCCAATCAGGAAGGTTTGGCCTCGCTGTGTATGCTGGGGAGGGGTATTTATGGGCAGACGCCATTGGTTCTGGCTCTTCTTCTTTGAGTGTGGCACCCACCTTTAGGGTGACCACATCACGGCACCCTGGCGTTATAGCCTACCTGGCCGGGGCATGCGTGCCACGCGGTGTTCCTGGTTCCGGGACCATGTTGGTCCGGAGCATCTGAACAGCGACGGGGACCCAGTGAGTGACTGGATTCCCATCTTTGAGGATCCCAAGCTGTATTGCTGTTCGGTGGGGAGTCCGTCTGATGAGCGCCATTGAAAGGCTGGCGGTCCAAAAGGGCCTCGACAAACCACCGGGGATCAAGGTAGCCGGACACTGATGGATTGATCACCTGTCAGTCGGTACCTGGCGACAAGTTGAAGGAGATCCAGACGTAATTCATCTAAGGAGGATTACCTCCGTAACTACAAATCAGAGAGGGGCCTGTGGCAGAGGTATCTTTCTGAGGCTCACCAAGGAGGGTCTGTGGTAGAGGTGTCTCTCTGACGTTCACCAAGGAGGGTCTGTGGCAAAGACTTTTCCTCAAGTTCAAGTTCACCAAGGAGGGTCTGTGGCAGAGACTTTATCCTACAAATGTTCGAGTGATTCTCCGGCTGCCAGGTCAGTGAGAGAGACCTCTCCGGGTGCGCTAAGCCCACTCACATAGGAGTGGCGCAGAAAAGTGTTAGGCTTGGGAGCAGGACTGTTTCCCTATCATCACATCATAATCTTCTATTCTTTCTTTCTTCTTCAACTTTACTTTCCTCACCACATGTTTATTGTTTTTACCCGGCTGGGGAATAAAGAGCACAGCAAAGAGCACCTGTTGTGGACATTCCTTTACTTCTACCAAATGCAATATGCATCATTCACGCCTAGGAATTCGGGAGAGCCATGAGGTAAATGTGCCACCCAAAACAACCAGCAGCAGGTCCTCCGGGGGTAGTGCTACATAAATACACCCCTTGTGTGTGGGATGGAATCTGTAGGTGACCATATCCAAAGTAGTAGTAGTAAATGGCTTAAAGCTCCATGTGAATATATGTGAATATATCTGACCTAACTCACTGTATATAATGCATAGATTATAACTACTGTGTCACTATCAACAGTCACAAAAACACACATAAACCTCAGGACATTGGATCAGCTTGAACAAAAAAATCAAAGTCTTCTATTACATCAGGGGTCTCCAAACTACGGCCCTCCAGTTGTTCAGGAACTACGATTCCCATCATGCCTGGTTATGTCAGAGTTTTTCAATGCCTCATGGGACATGTAATTCCACAACAGCTGGAGGGCCGTAGTTTGGAGATCCCTGTATTACATATACGCAAACCATAAAAATAACCAGGAACTGTTGAGATGATAAACTGTTTGGTCAAGAGTTTCTAATACACTTAACCTCCTTAGCGGTATCCCTGAGCATGACTCGGGGTGGTTTTTCCATGCTAGGATCGGTATCCCTGAGTCATGCTCGGGGTAGATGTGCAGAGGGTGCAGCGGCGTGGCTTACCTCGCAGCATCCACAGACAAAGTTACTTACCTTGTTCCTGGATCCTGCGATGCATCCTCGCTGTGTGAGCGAGCGGGTCCTCGCTCGATTCACAGTGTCCCCGTGTGCCGCCGATCTCCGTTCCGTTACGATGCACGGGGGCAGAGAACGGCGCCAAATTCAAAAAAGTAAACAAACACGTTACATACAGTATACTGTAATCTTATAGATTACAGTACTGTATGTAAAAAATACACACCCCCCTTGTCCCTAGTGGTCTGCCCAGTGTCCTACATGTTCTTTTATATAATAAAAACTTTTCTTTCTGCCTGCAAACTGTAGATTGTCCATAGCAACCAAAAGTGTCCCTTTATGTCAAAAATGGTTTTAGAGCAGCTAGAAAACAGCGATAATAAATTATAATCACTTGCAGAATTGAGCGATAGCGATTTGTGGGAAAATTTGTCGTAAAAAAATAAAAGTAATGACAGCGACAATTCTGCAACTGAGAAAATTTCAGTGATTTTGAGTTGATTACACTATTGAATAATTTTTATTATAATTATATTATTATTTGTTATAATTATTTATAATTATTTATTATATTATAATTTATCATTTTGTTTTTAAAACAAATTCATACCTGGGATGCCTACTAGACTCTTGTTTGGTCAGATTTAAATGAGTTATTCCTAAGAATTGCAGGCCTACAGTATAAAACGCCAAATTTCCTTGCAAAATAATTGTACTGCTTTTGGTACGTAATTCCAGACAGAATCATACCGCCAGGGAGGTTAAAAAGTGCAGCAGTCAGAAGTATGTAATGTTCAATACAGTTTACAGAATGCAGCAGTCAGGACTAAAAAACAAACAGCACAGCTTACAGAGTGCAACAGTCAGGACTTTGTAAAGTACAGCAGAGCTTACAGAGTACTGAAATCAGTGTTTCATGAAATGTCTCCTTGTATTTGGTGGTCAGTGTAGGGCATGCTTACATTGGTGGCGAATGGTTAAGTGCCCAATTTTATTGGTGATCAGAGGGAAAGTGCCCCATTTTGATGGTAGCCGGAAAGGAAGTGTCTCGCTTGTCAGTGGTCAATAATGAAGCATTCTTATGTTGATGACAAATGGTGAAATTCTCCATTTGTTTGACGTTAAAATGTCCTCTGTGTTGGTTGTCAGTTATATATGTCCCACTTCATTGATGGCAATTGCTAAATTCCCCCCTACTTTGGTGGTCATTGAAAAATGCTTTTCATGTTGGTGGTTAGTGGTAAATTGTTCCCAGTTGCTTGTGGTCAGTATTTTGTGCTCAATTACATATTGATGGTTAGTGGTAAGGGCCTCCTTTTGGATTTAGCACACCTACAATATTTCTGCATATACCTTGGTGTGATAGATATAAGGATTACATAATTTTTAATCCAGTAAATTGCTTCTAATTTTCTTGGTGCTAAGTGTGTCCTTTCCTTGGAGATCAGTAGTAAAGTCCCCCTCACATTGGCGGTCATTGGGAGTTTAACTACCGATCATTGTTGTAATTGGATAATATCTTGAAAGCAGAGAAGCTTCAAAGGTGTCATCCTTCCAACTTAGTAGTACTGCAAAAGGGTGAGCTTTACTGATTATTTTATCTCACTGCAAAGATAGCCCACACATTCATTATTTTTTTGGTTAAATGAAAAACAATGATCCGATTCTCCCAGACTGACATTCGATGGGGATGGGGGAAACAGTTAAACTTCAAATGAGACAAAGAAGGTGGCCTAAATGCCCACCTTCAAACTATAGCCGTCCCCTGCAGTACCTGTTCTCTGCCACAAGAATAATTTGGGGTTGAATGACATCCGGCATCATCTAATCCACTTGCTATAAGACCAGGCTGTCATGGACGTGATCTCAGGGGGAGGAGGGGGGACATGTCATCATACTGGGGGTTTAAAAACTGATATGGCCACAAGGTTTGAGAATATTCCCATCTGGGATTATTGGTCCCCTCCATGTGGTCCCTATGTACACATGTTGCTGTCCTGGTGGTCCTCTTGGTCCTTTTTGGTGAAGAGTAATGCATCTTGGTTTTAACATTGGCCGATATCCTGTATGTGTACTTACATCACTATACAGCTATAGAGTATACTCTTAGCCCTGAAGAAGATATTATTTAAAACGCGTAGGGTGTTTCCCAGCTATAGGATACTATACAAAGATATTAAGTCTAGCAGTGTTTACATGGTCCCTCCTGGGGTCCTGCAAACTGCATAATGTATAAAATGTTATTATGGTGTACAAAATGTCAGCTGCTGTGAGGTTTTAATTGTTTTTTATGATGTAGAAATAAAAGTATATGTTTTATGAAATACGATGGAAGATATTTGCCTTTAAAGTCACAATGGAAATGGTTTTTGGCGTTCGATAGATATAGAGATGTTGGCAAAATAATTTGTCTAGTTCCTCTATCTTTAAGTCATTCTCTGCCACAAGAGTTCTTTAGGGTTGAAGGACATCCAGCATCACCCAGCCTACTTTCTGTAAGCCCGGGCTGTCATGGGCATGCCGGGATGGTGAAGGGGCATGGCACCATTCCTATCTGGGCTTACAGTACTCCAGAAGGAAACAAAATAATAATAAAAAAAAGTATTAACAGTGAAACAAGCTTAGGCTGTAATACTCACCATGAGTACAAAGCATTACCTCTTCTCTTCCACAAGCTGCCACCAGCTTTCTGGGTTGAATGATGCCCCATGTAATTCAGTCAACTTTATCCAAACCCAGGTTGTCATGGACGCACCTTCTGTGGGCACGTTATTACACCTACCTAGGCTCGAAGCTCACACACCATTAAAGTGGAAGTAACGTCCTATACTAAAGCCTCGTACACACGATCTGATTGTTGGCAGGGGATTGTGTGATGACAGACTGTTGGCCTAAAATCTGACCATTAGTACGCTCCTTCGGACAATTGTTGTCCAATTTTCGACCAACAAATGTTGGATGTCAGGCTAGTAAATTGTCGGTGGACAACGGTCTGTTGTCAGATTTCCATATCGTCTGTACAAAGTCCATCACACAAAAGTCCAAAGTACAAACATGCATGCTCGGAATCAATGCTCACAAAACGCGACATTAGCAGAAGGTGCCCAAAGGGTGGCACTCAAGAGCTGAAATTCTACGTAGTACGTCACTATGTTTGTAGGCCGTTAATTGTGTGTTAGTATGCAAGACAAAATCCAGGCACATGTCCTTTGGACAAAAGTCTGACGCTCGGTTGGCCAAAAATCGGATCGTGTGTACGAGGCTTAAGGCTTACCTGTAGGTACAGTGAACATCTCTAAACTTGCACTGTTTAGGAAATATTCTCACAGCTGGTGACTTCAATGGCGCATGTGCTCTGAAGGGAGGGTGTACCCGTGCCATACCTTTAGAGCTTTGTACTGGAGCTAGAGCTCCTGCTCGCATGCGTGGGAGTAATCTCATTGCAGACTCGAGGTATATGAATGCTCAGGGGCCGCGATGACGTCACTCCCATGCATACACTCTGGAGCTCCAGATCCGGCACACAGGAGGGAAGACCGGATGAAGATGGAAGCACCAGGAAGCCATGACAGCGCTGCGCTGGAGGGCTTTGTACATAATGTACTAGTATGATGCATACTAGTACATTATGACTTAACTCTGCAAGGGGTACTTCTGGCGGTTTACTACCATTTTAAGTAGCCATAAATAATTAGGAGTAAAAAGGGGAGAGGGAGGGTAAAAAGTAGGGGGATAATGGAGCTGGGCTTTAAAACTTGCAAACTTCTTAAAGAACTTCTTCCAAACAATGTTGACAACTTCTAACCCTGTTACAGAAATGAATAGTGAGCAAAAGAGTGTGAATTTCCTGTAAACCATAAGCTGTATAGGCTGCTGCACTGTACATATCCATGGTTGTGCCTTTGGCAATGAGAGCAGGCAATCTCATCAATTATTGCGGTGCTGCAGATCTGCACTGGAGCTGTCGGAACAATCAGATAATACATTTTGGTCACTTATTTATTCTGTCTTGTCTTGTAATCCTATGTGGAGCACCGCACGTTGGACTAGGGAGCCCATATGGTTACTGGATGCAGCTACAGTTATTTAGCAATATATTATTTACTAACAGTGAGTGCCTGTATAGAAGACTAATTAATAAAATATATTAATTTACATGGTGCTGCTATTATGTGCTGTGATGTTCGCATTCACACTGCAGGATTCTGGTGTCAGTCCTTACAGTGTTAAACAGACAAAGTTCCCTTTGGATCCTCAGATTCAAGCGTAGGCCTTTTATGTGTATCTTTATTTGTTGTCTAACACATCTAAGTGCATTGATAAAGATCTTAGTGGGAAATCGCTGAAAATTAATGAATAGCTTAATCCGATACTAGAAATGTAGTTTTTGATGCAGTATAATTAAAGTATTACTCATGCCTAATATTTTGGCACCGTTCCCCATATCTAGAGTTAAAAAAGTCACTTTTGGCAGTGTTGATATTAAAGCTTATCTAACCCAAAAACAATGTAATATAAAACTGTATTATGGATCTTACTGGTCCTTAGATGAAGTGGCTGCATTACTATCCTACTTACAGTGGTTGAAATGAAAAATGAACAGAGCATATCCCTCTATAGTGTATACTCACCTCAATCCAAAGCACCTAGTGTACTTTCTGACTTTTTTCTCTTTGCTATACTATCTGCATGAGTCACTTCTGAAAGTCCACGCTGATACTGCAGAATGCCCCCCCCCCCCCCAGGCACATAGGGCCAGATTCACATAGAACTGCGGCAGCGTAACGTATCGTAGATACGTTACACCGCCACAAGTTTTCATCGCAAGTGCCTGATTCACCAAGCACTTGCATGAAAACTTACACCGGCGGCCTCCGGCGTAAGCCCGCGTAATTCAAAGGGGTGCCATTTAAATTAGACGCGCTCCTGCGCCAGACCTACTGAGCATGCTCCGTTTCAAAATTCCCGCCGTGCTTTGCACGAAGTGACGTCATTTTTTCGAAGGGCGACGTGCGTAGCGTACTTTCGTATTCCCAGACGTCTTACGCAAGAATTTTTTTTTTCAATTTCGACGCGGGAACGACGGCCATACTTTAAACAGCCCATACGTGGGCTGTGTAAAGTTAGGGCAGGTAAAACGACGACTAAAATTGCGACAGGAAACTAGACTAGCGACGACGTACCGAACGCGAAAAGACGTCGTGGATCGCCGTAAAACCTCATTTGCATACCCGACGCTGGAATACGATGCGAACTCCACCCAGCGGCGGCCGCGGTATTGCATCCTAAGATCCGACAGTGTAAAACAATTACACCTGTCGGATCTAAGGGCTATCTATGCGTAACTGATTCTATGAATCAGTCGCATAGATACTCTGAGAGATACGACGGAGTATGTGAGATACTCCGTCGTATCTTTGCTGTGAATCTGGCCCATAGCTTGTAATTGACAGCCTCAACTCTGCATGTTTCCCTATGATAAAATCCACACCATGTCAGCCCTACAATATATACCCACAGAAGGCCCAGTGAAGCTCTGCCCCCAACGCAATGAATGGATGGCTGGCGTGCACCACAAGTCCCCAACACATCCGGATGACATAATGCATCAAGCCAAACCGTGTCTGTCCTCTATTTTGCCCTACTGGGGTCCCGTTTGGCTCCACCTCCTCAGCTCCCGGATGAGACACCTGCTGCTGCCTCTGGGAACCGCACACCTGCTGTTTTGGCCCTATTTAGTGGTGAGTATGGAAACCTATACCACGGCTCCCTATACCTTATGCTATACCTTATGCTCATTTTCACCAACATTATACCACATACCTACCTTTATTTTTCCATCCTAGGTAGAGTTGCACACGCATCCACCACTGAAGAGAAAGCTGGGTCTCGCGAAACATGTCATGTTGGGTACATCAGATGCCTGTGTATCACATGTCTTTTACTATACATGTACCAATTGTCTATTTATATGTATGTTGTTTTATAAATGGCCACTGTTGATGGTATCTATGCATGCATTGCATTACTCCTATCTGAATAAACACATCTACTTTATACTGCATTTACTGCTACTATGTTTATTGGCCCAATGGTGTCCACCTCATTTAAAGTCCCAAAGGGCGAATCTCTTTTGTTGCATATTATAGGGATGGAGGTGGGTCACCGGTGACACCAGATCCCCTTTATTTTATAATATTGAAGGGTTTACAACCACTTTTTCAGTTTCCGGCTTTTTCAGTTTTTTAACCTGGTGGTCCTGCAAAAAAAAAAAAACTTGTTAAAGGGTGACAACACTCACTTACCTTGTTATTCTATGTAGGTGTAGAGCTAACACCCTGTGCTGTTTTCCTGATTTGGGCTACATGCACCTCCTCCTCCCTGTCAGGATCACTTAAGTTCTCCTGCTCCTCATACCAGCATCTGGGTTTTGGCTGTTGCATTCTCCCTGTCTGTGTCCACCTGCTGGGTGATTGATGTGGTTAGTCACCTGTTATAACCAAGACAAAAGCTCTGTCCTTTGCTTGTGATAGCAAATGATACCTGTGTTGTTCCTGATCGAGCTCCCTGTCTGTCTGCCCTGCTTCACTAGTTTGGATTTCCATGTCTATGACTTCAGACCGGATTATTAGACTATTCCTTGAACTCAGCCTGCCTTTTACCTGGACTGTCATTAAACCACACTACTAGTCTGCTAACTGCAAGTATATATATATATATATATATATATATATATATATATATATATACAGGGCCGCCATCAGGGGGGGTACAGGCATTACACCTGTAAGGGGCCCGATGGTCCACAGGTGCCCGGCTGGCCTCCCTCCCTTTTTTTTTTTTGCATTACACCTGTAAGGGGCCCAATTTTCCCCAGGGCCCCTTACAGGCCTGGCCGCCCCCCCCGCCTGATGGTCCCCAGGGCCCCCCTCTTATTATCTTGCGTCAGGAGAGAAGAGATTGCACTTGTTTTTTTTCATCATCCCCCCCCCCCCCCCGGTTCTCTGCTCCAGGGGTGCCCTGCCTAAAGCTCTGTAAGGGGCCCCAACATTTGTAATGGCTGCCCTGTATATATATATATCCACTGATCGGGTAAGTTACTCCTTTTGTACCTGTGTAATTCCTGGAGCAGTGTCATGGTGGGCTCCCAATGATTCACCAATATACTTGAATAGAAGAAAAAACGATCTCCAATGCAAAAATGTTTTACTGAAGTATCTTCATAACATGTACCATAACAGCTACTGTGCAGTACTGTGTAGTTTCGAGCATACCATGCTCTTCACAGAGCACACAGAGCTTGATGAAGAGCATGTTATGCTCAAAACTGCACAGTAGCTGTTATAGATACTTCAGTAAAAAAAAAATATATATATATATATATATATATATATATATATATATATATATATATATATATATATATATATGTGGCTGCCCTGTAGTGCCCTCCGATGTAGGTGCTAGTGAGTGCATATTGTTTTTGGGAGTCTGTGCTTAATAGGGAGATAGCTAGGCAAACTTTAGATGCTGTCGGCTTAACAGAGAGCTGCGTGTGTTTGGTAGAGTCTGCTCAGTGTTCTCTGGTGCTGCTCATGCTGTCTTGGAGATTTCCCACTGGTCCAATGGTGATGAGACATATTGGACAGTGAGTGGAAACCTAGCAGGTAAGATCATGGCTGTATATACAGCCCTGGCTAATTAGCAGGGGGTGTGCCCCAAGGAATGCTGGGTAGCTGTATTTAAATCTGGAGAGCACATGGGCTCAGGTACCAGTCCTACTCTGAGAGCCGTCCAGGTGGGGAGTAGGTTGCTGCCTCTTCCCAGCACATGCTGCCATGCGGGTGGTTGACATGCGGGCCTGACACATTTAAGTTACAACCCATGGTTTCTTTGCAAGCTGACTGAAGGAGGATGTCCACGGATCTAATCTGGTTACTGGTAGAGAGTGTCGCTTGGAAGTTGGAAGGAGGTTACCAGCTGTTCCTGGACATTTTGTGAGAACAGATCATCTAAAGGGATCTCTGAGACTGTGTGTTACTGAAATCCCCCTCTTGGTTTTAGAAGTCAGCATACTGAGTGTGTGAGTTAAAGGGGACACTGGCTAGACAAAGTCCACAAGTTCCTTCTGCTACAAAGGGACTTGTTTATTCCATACAGATGCTGTATGGTACTGCAGGCAATCTGCTATACAGTTCTATTGAGAAGTTGTCCTCACTTGTGCATAGTTAAATTGGAGTTTCCTACTAATTCCCTTCTCCTATCCAAGTTCTCCAAATAAAACATAAAAACACATCCCCTAGACTGGCAGTAGCAGCTGGTGCTCAACATTTTTGGGGGGTGCAAACAAACGAAAACAAACAAACAATTGCAGCCTCACTGTGCCCATCAAATGCAGCCACTGGGCCCATCAAATGCAGCCACTGTGCCATCAATTGTCACCACGTTGCCATGCCATCAAACGCAGCCACTGTGCCATGCCATCAAACGCAGCCACTGTGCCCATCAATTGTCGCCACTGTGCCCTTTAATTGTCACCGCTCTGCCCTGTAATTGTTGCCACCGTGCCCTATAATTGTCGCCACTGTGCCAATTGTTGCCACTGTGCCCTTTAATTGTCACCACTGTGCCCTTTAATTGTCGCCACTGTGCCCTTTTATTGTCACCACTGTGCCAATTGTCACCACTGTGCCCTGTAATTGTCACCACTGTGCCAATTGTCGCCACTGTGCCAATTGTCACCACTGTGCCCTTTAATTGTCGGCACTGTGCCAATTGTCGCCACTGTGCCCTGTAATTGTCGCCACTGTGCCCTGTAAAATGCTGCCCCCCCGCCCGGCACTTACCTTTCTGGGGTCAGCCATCCTCCTTCCACTGTCTTCTCCCGCCCTCGGTGACGCTTCAGCCTAACAAGGAACTCGACGAGGAAAACAATGTTTTTCGCCCGTCGAGTTCCTCGGTCGTGTGTACGAGGCTTAAGACCCAGTAAGGATGACAAGGTTAAATACTGAGCTCAGCAACGTGTGTGTTATGACTGGTGATACAGTGATTTTTTAAAACCATTTGCCTACATGCTAGCAGAGGACGCTGTCTGGCAGCATTTCGTTGTACTAAAGTTGTAGTAAAGTTGACGCCTGTTAAAGCTACACCCAAAGCTGAGTAGCTTTTTAGCGCCCACCTACCCCCCCTTAAGCTCCCCAACCTGAAGTAAATATTACCTGAAGTAAAAGGTGTCTTCTGGTCAGTACCATAACAGCAGGTTCTTCAGGCTTCTGCTGTTTTCTAGTGGTGTGCCGTATTCATTTTTTTTTTTTTTTCCCTGTTGAAAAGCCTGTGGCGTGCAAAACACAACCCAAAAACTCCACCCGTGGCAGGGAAAACTGTGCACACACATAAAGAGTGACATCACAAAAAACTACGAAGGGTGCATACGTCAGTGGTCCTCCGAAGAGGACCCGTCTCTGATCCCCCGGGGCGTTAGGCTCCTGACAGGGAAAAGAGTTACTGTGGTCCATACAGCCGAAGCCATATGGACCCATCTTGGTCCAAGCAGCCGAAGCCATAAGGACCCAACATCCTCAGAGGGACTGCCGAAACAGAACCCTCCTCGGTGAGGCTCCCCCGAAGGGAGACCCCATGAGAGCCGGTGAACCTAACCAGAAGGCCGAGTCCACCAACTCCCAAGACTTTCAGAGACCGGCCCGAGGACCAGCACGCTTCTCGCCACACATAAAGTGCCAAGCACCAAACAAAAAAAGTGACAAAACAAACAAACACGGGGAAAAAGGAAAGTGGGGAGAAGGAAGATGGGAGAGTGAGGTAAAGTGACCAATGTGCAATACATTGGCCGGCCCTCCGGCCAGGAAACAAAAATTCCTCTGGTCCTAGCCAAAAGGCCCGGCCCTAGAGGCAGGTGTGAAAAGTGTGTTGTGGAGATCAGTGACCTGAAGGTGCCACACGATGAGTGCCCCTCAAACACTCGTGCAATGTATGGCACCCCTGGACTGCCACTCCAGGGGCACAATCTCCACAGGCTTTTCAACGGTCCCTAGCCCCCGGTCCGGGCTGGCAGCACCCTTCCCAGCCAGGAAGGTGGGAGAAGAGGTCGGGGAGAACCCACCTAAGCAGGCTCTACCCACAACCCCTATCTCTCCTGTGCCGTATTCATTGCTACCGAAAACAGTGCTCATGTGTATAAACTTTTCTCTGCAGCATTCTGTTATGTGCCTATGATACATGATGGCACACCTTCTGGGGCCTGAACTCATGGGAAGTGGGTTGAAGGTGCTTGGAATTATTTAGTCCAGGAGAGGACTTGCAAACAAACATTAAGGCGGACATACAGTAGATGGCTGTGGTATGCAGATGAGTAGCCAGTAGAGTTGGGTTTTAAATGGTTGACTTTTTTACGTGTTTTGACATTTTGCATTTGACAATTCACACACACAGTTCATCTATCAATCTGCCAGCCATCCAGACACTTTGACTTTTTCCACGTTGGCAAAAGGCCTTGACTTTTTCCAAAGGGCTTGCAGTCTACAAGCTCCTATCAAAAAGCTGTGCACCAAGCATGTATTCCCGGACCTTTCACTTTCACACCCTATTGCAAAAACCCCAAGGCCTTGGAACAATTTTCAAGAAGAAAAAATGAAAAGGTTATGTGCTACTGTAGTTGTTACACTGTCCCATATGTTACATACCTGAGTGTGTCGAGACTATGAGGCTAAAATACTAAAGGAGTACCGGCAATTTATGTAGCAAAGAGATGTTTTACTTTAACTTATTGTTCGAGGTTAAGTTGTGTTGTCTTAAATCATTCACGATCTGGCATTTGCCTGGCCAAAAGCACACCAGAATTTCGACGTAATTCCATCGGAGAAAAAAATAGAACATGTTCTATATTTAAACTATATTTAAACTCCGATGGAATTCATCGGAATTTCCGATGGAATTTATTCAATGGGGCATACACACGGTCGGAATTTCCTATGGAAAAAGTCCAACTGACTTTTCCCATCGGAAATTCCGATCGTGTGTACGCGACATTAGAGATACATCATAAAAACTTCAGCAAGGTTTTTAGGACACATTTCTTATGTCCAGATAATGCATATATATATATATATATATATATATATATATATATATATATTTTTTTTTCCTGGACATAATATATATTCATATGTAACCCCATTATTAACTCTTAGTTAACCCTATTTAGCCCTGATTAACTACTTCCTACTCTTTTATCCTTAGATTTTATATTTCTGCTGTTTTAATTCCTAGTGTCGCTTAACAAGAAAATATAAAATACATTTTAGTGTTAGTTTAAAGGGGACATATTATAGAATAAAATGTATAATTTTTATTTACAGTAAAAACTATTTTTAATTTCTTTATGTCTTTTTGTCTATAGATTCCATAGAAAAATTTTTTTTTTTTCAAAACAATATTGCCAAAAGAAAATATTGTTTTGTAATAGTTTTTTTCTCAATTAAACATTATGGGCCAAATCCTCAGAAAACTAGCGTAACTTAACTTTTCCGAGTTAAGTTACACGGCCTTAAAATTTCTACCTAAGTGCCCGATCCACAAAGCACTTACCTAGAAATTTCAGGCCGTGTAACTTAAGTGCCTCCGTCGCAAGGCGGTCCTCCTCTCCGGGGGGCGATTACAATTTAAATGAGGCGCGCTCCCGCGCTGGCCGTACTGCGCATGCATGTGACGTCATTTTCCAGATGTGCATCGCGAAAAATTACGTTACGTCGGGCTTTGTGTATTGCGACGGGACAATAAAGTTGCGTCGGGTAAAAAAAAAGTTACGCGCCGGGAAAAAAAATTCAAAATTTAAAAAAAATCGCGGCGATCGAAAAAAAGTTCTGTTTTTACAAGGTGTTACTAGTTTACACTTTGTAAAAGCAGAACTAATTTTACGTATGTAAAACGTAACTTACGCAGAAAACACAAAGCTAAAAAGCTTTGTGGATCTGCCTAAGTACTCATTTGCATACGCAAAGCGGCATTTCGACTCAAAATGCCCCCAGCGGCGGATGCGGTACTGCATCCTAAGATCTGACAGTGTATGTGTCTTACAGATGTCAGATCTTATGCCTATCTTTGGAAAAATCCTTTTGAGGATCAGATCCAAAGATAGGCACAGGGATACGCAGGCTGAACAGCAGTTCCGCCTGCGTATCTCCTTTGAGGATTTGGCCCTTTATGTATTACTTTGTATAAAGGTATAGAACAGCGTTACATCTAGTCACATACTAGTGGATATAAAATATAAGTGATAAAACAGTGCTAACAATACTCAAACTATATTGGAAATAATTCTTATTGTGAAAATAATGCAAATAGAAACATGTACAATAAAATACATACTATGGCCCAGATTCTCAAAGGCGTTACGCCGGGGCACCTTGATATGCGCGGCGCAATTGAACAGATGCACCGTCCTATCGGTGCGCCGTACCCACAGAACCAGGTACTCCAGAAATTAGTCTTGTTCCGATCGGCGCAACGTTTGTACGCCAGCGTAGCGTAGGCGCACATTTACGCCGAGAACGCCCAGCGCTCCCATTGATTTCATAATCAAATATGCAAATGAGGGATATACGGAGATTCCCGAACGTACGACCGCCCGACGCAGGCTACGAGCGGTGCGCGTAAGCTGTTCGTCCGGTGTAAACTTGCCCCTCATAAAAGCAGGGGCAACTTTGCACCAGACGTGTGCAGGTCAGCTGGAGAGCAGCTTTAGCAGCACCCTTACGGACGAGCTGAGCAACCACACTTGCAGGACAAGACTTCTGTATGCCAACATGCCAGGGGCAGGCATGGTCATAGCACAACTAGTGTGCGCCCAGGCGCTTAGAATGAGAAGGAGAAGGAGGAGGGCACGGCAGCGTTTTTACCGAACGCCATTAGACGTCTTGACCATCGGGGAAGCAGAGGTGTATCGCCTCTCCAGATTTAATACTCAAGCCATCCAGGAAATAACCACAATCCTGCAGGATGACCTTACCAGCCCAACACACCGCTCACATGCAGTGCAGCCACTGATCAAGGTCCTAGCAACACTCCACTTCCTGGCCACTGGATCTTTTCAGCGCACAAGTGGAGGTGTGGCTGGGATGTCACAAACCAGCTTGAGCAGATGTGTGCACCAGGTTGTCCCCGCAATCCTGAGACACATGTCCAACCAAATCGTCAGACCCACCCAGGAGGTCCAGCGGAATAAGGCAAGGGCAGATTTTGTCAGAATTGCAGGATTCCCACGCACCATCGGGGCCATTGATTGCACCCATGTGGCACTACAGCCCCCCCGTGACATAGAGCACCTATTCCGCAATAGGAAGCTCTGGCATTCTATCAATGTCCAGGTGATCGTGGATGCCCATGGCCTCATATGGCACGTCCTTGCCAAACACCCCGGATCCTGTCATGACAGCTTCATCTACCGCCAAAGCGACATCCCAATGGAGTTTGACCAGAACGTGTATGGGGACAGCTGGCTGGTTGGTGAGTGACATGGGTGTCAGGTATGACTGTCCCCCCCATGACGCAGACATTACGAGGGACACATGCATGACTAACATCCTCCTGTCTTTTCCCTTCCAGGTGACTCGGCATATGCACTTGGACCTCATATAATGACCCCATTCCGGAACCCACAAACCCCAGGAGAGGAAAACTACAATGCTGCACACATAAGTACCCGTGCAGTGGTGGAACGAACCTTTGGCCAAACGAAGTCCCGTTTCAGATGCCTGGATAAGTCTGGGGGGACCCTGTTGTATTCCCCAGACTTTGTGTGCCAGATCATCGGGGCATGTTGCATTCTGCACAACTTCACAGTGAGAAAGGGCCTGGAGATTGAACTACGTGATGACCTGAGCCCCCAACCCGACAATCCCCCCCTGCCTGAGGGTACCCCGTCTGCTGAGGGATCAGCAATCAGGAGATGCCTCGTTGAACGTCTCTTTGAACGTTAAACACACACATTAAAAATGGCACAATGTGAATGCACGCGTGCACACCACTGTGGTCCCTAGCACACACCCCCCACATGCACATCGAATTGGATTAGACCCAATCAAACCACATTGTTTTAGGGAGCAGTAACGCCGCGCCAAGGCTCCAATTATGTTACTGTACATTCATACACCTTTCACACGGCAGAGGGTGACACCCCTTTGCTGGCAGGAGTGTCAACCCCCCCCCCCCCATTCTCACACCAGTCACACTATTCTGCACGCCTCACCGTGTGCATTTGTCAAAAATAAATAAAAAACTCTTTACCAGAGCAATACTTAGAAAAATATAGAAAAAAACTCTTTACACGAGCAATAATCATCACGAAAAAATAACTAATTGGCCTGCCTTCGGCCACGGCCCCGGCCCCGGCTCCTCAACTGCCTGGTTGGGGGGGGGGGTTGCATCAGGCAGAGGAGCATCCACCGGGGCAGGAGGCCTCCCCTCTAATGCCACCGCTATCCTCCTCAGGAGGTTATTGGTCTCGGTTTGAACACCAACAATGGCAGCTGTGTGCCCCTGGACGGACTCATTTAGGGTCTGCACCTCTTTCACCAGGCTTGCTGTGGTGGTTTCGAGATCCCGCAAACATGTGATAATTGCAGTGGTGTTGCCTGCAATGTCCTGAATCACATCGGTGACATGTCCCCTCTCCCCAAGGCTGTCAGCCACTCGAGTGAAGTCCTGGCCCATCGCACCCATAAGGCGGGTCTGGTCTTCCTGCGCAGTGGTCAGGGTCACAGACAGCAACTCGGGTACCCCCCTGGTTCTCGGCGTTGACCTCCTTGGTCCACGAGAGGCTTCAGACCTGGCATAGGGGGAGGGATTAGATGGAGGGGGTGGGTTGGGGATGGAGACAGAGGGAGTGGCTGGGTTGGAAATGGAGTCCGAGGATATGGAAGATCGTGGGCTTGAGGTCCGGGATGGACCAGCCAAGCTTCCCAAATCCTCCATGAAAAGGGACAGTGACACCTCCTCCCCCAAATGCTCCGCATCCTGCAGAACCTCCTCAATGGAGGCGTGGCCACCACTCTCCTCCACCAATGCCGCTTGCCTTCCCTGGGGGTCAGGGGCATCTTCATCAGATGAAGATGGTGTGGGACGGGCAGGGACATCAGCATCAGGGGATGGTGTGGGACAGGCAGGGACATCAGCATCAGGGGATGGTGTGGGACGGGCAGGGGCACGAGACAGGCCAGCTTCATCCTGGACACCTGTGGATGACACAAAACATTCACATGTTGGTGGACCCACAAACTTGTCACATATTCCCTTCCTCCCCCCACACACATGCTACACACCAGATAGTTGAAATAAACACTTACCTGTCCTCAAGGGCGGATGAACAGAATCATAGCCCGGCATTCCCTCAACTTGCACCCTGGTAAGGCACCGGGCAACTACCTCCTCATCTGGTGTCAGACGGATCCTTGAGGCAGGTCCCCCACCAGTGCCCCTGGCATGCCTCGCCATGAGGGCCATCTTGTCCTTGACCCTCCTCCTAAGATCATTTATTTTTTTGCCTATATGATGGGGCCTCCTCGCCTCATTGCCCACAGCATTCACTTGATCCGTTATGCTCTGCAGGATCTCATCCCTTCGCCCCTTGCTTGTAGTTTTACTCCTGGACCCATGGAGGCGGTCATAGTGCCTCTCCATGCCTGCGAGAATGATGGCCCTCTCATCATGAGAGAAATTCTTTTTCCTTCTCCTTGTACGCTCAGCAGACATGGTAAAGCAATGCAAAAGTAAGCTCACCACCAACAGTAAACTAACAGGTGTACTTTTGCACACGATGGGCGCATGTCTGGGCGTATTTATGCACTTGGTTGGAGCAACTCGCCAATCGCGTTGTGCGCATGCGCATAGGGGCGGGGGACACCCGGTCACATGACGGCGCATGCACCGTCCGTTCAGACCATCATTTGCATAAGGTCACGGTTCATTTAAATGTATCACGCCCACTTCCTTCCTACTTTCACTTACGCCCACATACGCCCACGAATTTGCACTACGCCGGCGCAAATTCGAACGCCGGTGCTTCGGGAATACGGAGCTTACCTCTCTAAGTTAGGATGGCGTAGCGCATCTTGGATGCGCTACGCCCGCATAAGGATGCGCCGATATACGAGAATCTGGGCCAATGTGTGGAATACAATTTGTGAAAAAACTGTCTAGAAAAAAACTGAAAACACTAGTGACAAATCCAAGTCCGGTGTAGAAAAATAATAAATAAAAAGTTTATAATCAATACTGTGATCCAATGAAGTCAAATGATAATCAAAAAAAGAGTGCTCAATCCCAACACCGACAATCCACCATCAAGTGCAATGGCCGCTCACCTTAATGTAGATGATAATGCGCTCTTCACCATCAACTGGTGAAGATCATCTCATGGTAAATGGAGCTCAGATCACACATATAAGGGGAATAAAGACCATAGTGAAGTAAGTATATTCAGCTTTATTAAAACAATGTAGTAACTTACATCTAAAAATGCTGAAATGTGTAAGGAGCACTGTGACCAAGGGGTCATGCAACTATGCAGCGTGAAGCTATTCCGAACTTCAGGTCTCGGCCGAAGACCAGATGTGACGTCACCCGCCTCCTTCTGACACGTTGTGTCACTGACACATTAACTTGGAAGTTTGGAATTTCTTCATGCTGGATCATCATTTCACTTCATTGGATCACAGTATTGATTATAGACGTTTTTTTTATTATTTTTCTACTCTGTACTTGGATTTATCACTAATGATTTGAATTTTTTTCTGGACTCTTTTTTCACAAATTGTATTCCGCACATTGTATGTGTTTTATTGCATATTTTATTATTATCATATTATTATTGCATATTTTATTATTATCATATTATTTTCACAATAAGAAGTATTTCCAATATAATTTGTTATATAATTTGAGTATTGTTAGCACTTTTTTATCACTTATATTTTATATCCACTGGTATGTGACTAAATTTAGCGCTGTTCTATACCTTTATACATATTACTTTTGTATGTGGTGACACTACAGGGATTCGCAGCTCCATCTTAGTGTTTTGGTTCTTTCTTATTCTTAGCGCAAAAGCGTATATGGTAGCGCATTGGTATATTTATTCTTTCTGTTTAAACAGATATACTTTTTCCACTCTGTTTTTTACATCTGCCAGTTTTTTCAATTTTTTCATGGGATGGGTATACATTTTCTTTACTTTTGATCTTATTTGAATATTGTTTGTTTAATTTGTTTACACCTGTCATTTAAGTGCTACACGTATATATATATATATATATATATATATATATATATATATATATATATATATATATATATATATATATATATATATATATACACATACAGGTGGTTCTCAAAAAATTATCATATTGTGATAAAGTTCATTATTTTCTGTAATGTACTGATAAACATTAGACTTTCATATATTTTAGATTCATTACACACAACTGAAGTAGTTCAAGCCTTTTATTGTTTTAATATTGATGATTTTGGCATACAGCTCATGAAAACCCCAAATTCCTATCTCAAAAAATTAGCATATTTCATCCGACCAATAAAGAAAAGTCTTTTTAATAAAAAAAAGTCAACCTTCAAATAATTATGTTCAGTTATGCACTCAATACTTGGTCGGGAATCCTTTTGCAGAAATGACTGCTTCAATGCGGCGTGGCATGGAGGCAATCAGCCTGTGGCACTGCTGAGGTGTTATGGAGGCCCAGGATGCTTCGGTAGCGGCCTTAAGCTCATTCAGAGTGTTGGGTCTTGCGTCTCTCAACTTTCTCTTCCCAATATCCCACAGATTCTCTATGGGGTTCAGGTCAGGAGAGTTGGCAGGCCAATTGAGCACAGTAATACCATGGTCAGTAAACCATTTACCAGTGGTTTTGGCACTGTGAGGAGGTGCCAGGTCGTGCTGAAAAATGAAATCTTCATCTCCATAAAGCTTTTCAGAAGATGGAAGCATGAAGTGCTCCAAAATCTCCTGATAGCTAGCTGCATTCACCCTGCCCTTGATAAAACACAGTGGACCAACACCAGCAGCTGACATGGGACCCCAGACCATCACTGACTGTGGGTACTTGACACTGGACTTCAGGCATTTTGGCATTTCCCTCTCCCCAGTCTTCCTCCAGACTCTGGCACCTTGATTACCGAATGACATGCAAAATTTGCTTTCATCCGAAAAAAGTACTTTGGACCACTGAGCAACAGTCCAGTGTTGCTTCTCTGTAGCCCAGGTCAGGCGCTTCTGCCGCTGTTTCTGGTTCAAAAGTGGCTTGACCTGGGGAATGCGGCACCTGTAGCCCATTTCCTGCACACGCCTGTACACGGTGGCTCTGGATGTTTCTACTCCAGACTCAGTCCACTGCTTCCGCAGGTTCCCCAAGGTCTGGAATCGGTCCTTTTCCACAATCTTCCTCAGGGTCCGGTCACCTCTTCTCGTTGTGCAGCGTTTTCTGCCACACTTTTTCCTTCCCACAGACTTCCCACTGAGGTGCCTTGATACAGCACTCTGGGAACAGCCTATTCGTTCAGAAATTTCTTTCTGTGTCTTACCCTCTTGCTTGAGGGTGTCAATGATGGCCTTCTGGACAGCAGTCAGGTCGGCAGTCTTACCCATGATTGTGGTTTGGAGTAATGAACCAGGCTGGGAGTTTTTAAAAGCCTCAGGAATCTTTTGCAGGTGTTTAGAGTTAATTAGTTGATTCAGATGATTAGGTTAAGAGCTCGTTTAGAGAACCTTTTCATGATATGCTAATTTTTTGAGATAGGAATTTGGGGTTTTCATGAGCTGTATGCCAAAATCATCAATATTAAAACAATAAAAGGCTTGAACTACTTCAGTTGTGTGTAATGAATCTAAAATATATGAAAGTCTAATGTTTATCAGTACATTACAGAAAATAATGAACTTTATCACAATATGCTATTTTTTTGAGAACCACCTGTATATATATATATATATATATATATATATATATATATATATATATATATATATATATATATATATATATATACAGTACAGACCAAAAGTTTGGACACACCTTCTCATTCAAAGAGTTTTCTTTATTTTCATGACTATGAAAATTGTAGATTCACACTGAAGGCATCAAAACTATGAATTAACACATGTGGAATTATACATAACAAAAAAGTGTGAAACAACTGAAAATATATTTCATATTCTAGGTTCTTCAAAGTAGCCACCTTTTGCTTTGATTACTGCTTGGCACACTCTTGGCATTCTCTTGATGAGCTTCAAGAGGTAGCACCCCATCACTCTCCTTCTTGGTCAAATAGCCCTTACACAGCCTGGAGGTGTGTTTGGGGTCATTGTCCTGTTGAAAAATAAATGATGGTCCAACGAAACACAAACCGGATGGAATAGCATGCCGCTGCAAGATGCTGTGGTAGCCATGCTGGTTCAGTATGCCTTCAATTTTAAATAAATCCCCAACAGTGTCACCAGCAAAGCACCCCCACACCATCACACCTCCTCCTCCATGCTTCACGGTGGGAACCAGGCATGTAGAGTCCATCCGTTCACCTTTTCTGCGTCGCACAAAGACATGGGGGTTGGAACCAAAGATCTCAAGTTTGGACTCATCAGACCAAAGCACAGATTTCCACTGGTCTAATGTCCATTCCTTGTGTTCTTTAGCCCAAACAAGTCTCTTCTGCTTGTTGCCTTTCTTTAGCAGTGGTTTCCTAGCAGATATTCTACCATGAAGGCCTGATTCACACAGTCTCCTCTTAACAGTTCTAGAGATGTGTCTGCTGCAAAAGGTGGCTACTTTGAAGAACCTAGAATATGAAATATATTTTCAGTTGTTTCACACTTTTTTGTTATGTATAATTCCACATGTGTTAATCCATAGTTTTGATGCCTTCAGTGTGAATCTACAATTTTCATAGTCATGAAAATAAAGAAAACTCTTTGAATGAGAAGGTGTGTCCAAACTTTTGGTCTGTACTGTATATATATATGTATATGCATATATATATATATATATATATATATATATATATATATAATGTTTTTTCCCATCAGACTAGTCTTAAAAACAACCTGTTTAGATAGAAACAGACATCAGGTTACTGTCGAGTTTGTTTGAGGATGCTTCTCAAACTAATGCCTTGGTAACAAGTACACAGGCTGTCCTTAAACAATGTGAACTTAGATACAATATTTGCATTTCAATTGACTGTTGAGCAGTCTATTGTCTTTGTCGGTACAGTAAACAAGTCACCTGGTCAAATAGCATGTATGATACCAGAGTGCCATCTTGAGGTAGAATTTGAGAACACCTCTCTAATTGAAAATAGTACAGCGCTGCAGTCTGGTAATTTGTTGTTAAGGTAAACAAGTTTGTAACTGTTGTCGGTAACTATTGTAAACAACCTGACATACAAAACATTGTCAGAGATAATCTTGACAGGAATCTGATCATGCCTTAGAACCAGGAAAAGTCTGTAACCAGCAAGAAGTCTGTAACCAGCATTTACCTGATCTTCAGCAACTGCTTATTAAGCCTGAGTCCTCGTTGCTATACATATCATGAACACGCTGGAACTTGAGTTAAGTAACTTTTAAGAATATTTTTTACTGTTTACAGACCATAGGCTATTTATTTGCTAGAATATAAGTAGCATTTTGGCTTGTTAATGGTACCTGTATATCTGTCAGTGTTGCCTTGTATTCCTAACATTGTAAAACTTTTGTATGTACAGCATCTTTTGCATAGTAAAAGCATATTTATATACTGCAGAGGTCTGAGCTTTCTTGCTTATACTGCAAAGTAACCTTGCTAGATAAACAAAAGCAAAACAAGCTATAAGTGCTGGCAGCTAATTGTTTCTCTTCTTACAATTCTGAGCCCAGAGTTTCATTTTTAAACATAATTGCACCACTGTGCGTTTCTCAGGAATACCACCCATGAGTGCAACACATTTCTGTTTTCTGCATTTTTTTTCTCCCAGTCTAAATATACTGCAGAGTTCTGAGAACTGGTGAAGGAATCTTTGACACCACTCAACCAAAGACACTCCCCGTAGAACCTTCTACTGTTGGATTTTGACATTGATGGAGCTGAGTTTCACAAGTAAATTTTGAGTCTAGTTCACTTGATTTGAAGGAGAATTTTTTTTTAGTCTTTGTGAATTTTTTACCTCTATCCAAACGCAATAGGGAAAAAATAAGTGTCGCTAAATTACACTCATGTTTATGGAACTCCAATAAAGATAAACCTAAAAATAAAGACAACTTCATACGCCGTACAATTTAAAGTATCGCTATAAATATGATAACAGTGTGATAATTCAAATTCTTATGCCGCGTACAGACGGTCATTTTTTGTGATGAAATAAAATGACATTTTTAAAAATGTCAATTAAAATGATCGTGTGTGGGCAAAATGTCATTTTATGTCTTCTGAAAAATGACAAAAAAAAAATTCGAACATGCTCGAATTTTTTGTGTCGTTTTTCAAAATGTCATTTTTTGTGTCAATGAAAATGATCGTGTGTGGGCAAAACGACGTTTTTAAACCCGCACATGCCCAGAAGCAAGTTTTGAGACGGGAGGTAAAACTACCATTCATAATGGAGTAAGCACATTCATCACGCTGTAACAGACAAAAAAGCATGAATCATCTTTTACTAACAAGTAACCAGCTAAAAGCAGCCTCAAGGCGAACAGAACTTCCCCTTTAGAGTGCCGTCACTTTGTTCATCATTTTTCAAAATTATGGTGTGTATGCTACATCGTTTTTGAAAATGAAGTTTCAAAAATGTTGTTTTTTTTCATCACTTCAAACGTCATTTTTTTTTCATCACAAAAAATGACCGTCTGTATGGGGCATAAGTGTAACAATATCACCCTGTGACAAGTGAAATAATACTACATTCAATAAAAGTTCATAAGCATAATGAAATTCATCCAAAAAAGAGTTGATCCAGTGTAAACTTTTCTGATCTTCCACCACACCACTAAGTGCCAGTGATTCCGCTCCCTTTGGATAACACACTCACCAGATATTTATGCCTTACATTCTCGTGCTTGGCAAAAAACACTCAGATAGGGTTAGCTGATCGCTGTTATCCAGCCGCAAGCATGTAAATAGGTAAGTGCTCCAAAAACTGTAATATTGTAAAACCAGTTTAATAAAACACTATGTGAAAAACTTCAACCATTACACTCACATCACATCACTTCAAAGCCAGCAAGTAAAATCACAGTGGCGAATAACGGATCAAGCTAGAGGAGCGGATGAGAGTGATATCTAAGCCGTACATCTCGGGTCCTCTGTGACCACACTATATACTAGAAAAGACAGATTTGTTGTGCTCAAAAAAAAAATTAAATAAAGAAATAGCAGCTAACACAATATTGTTGGGTACAATGATGAAAATGGGGGGTAGGGGGTGTAGCACTAAAAAGTGGTAGTATTATACAGAAAATTCATGAAAAATCACTCCAAAATCATGAGGTTAAATGAATGTGGATCCAGACATAGTCCATCAAAGGAAAGAAGCCATGTGTTGAAAAGAGGAGAAAGCCGTCACCAACACCCAAAAAAACTGACCCTTACCATCAGTGTATGGAATATACACATACAAGAATTAATGAGGTGATAACACGAATGATTCCACCTATCCGATCCACTAATGGTCCTTCTTCCACTAACCAACTGGGTATAGGTGAAATTAATCACAACAAAGGCTCAGTTCCTCTGCTGCCACTTCCAGTAATGTCTCCTTTGTACAAGGAGACATAGCTGGAAGTGGCAGCAGAGAAACTGAGCCTTTGTTGTGATTAATTTCAACTATACCTGGTTGGTTAGTGCAGCGTTTCTCAACTTCAGTCCTCAAAGTCCAACAGGTCATGTTTTCAAACTTGCCATCATTTTGCACAGGTGATTTGCTCAATGCCTTAGTAATTGCTACAGCCGTTTCATCGGAGGGAAATCCTGAAAACATGACCTGTTGGGGCGCCTTAAAGGCCTGGAGTTGAGAAACACTGGGTTAGTGGAAGAAGGACCATTAGTGGATGGTGTTGGTGACGGCGTTCTCCACTTTTCAACACATGGCTTCTTTCCTTTGATGGACTACGTCTGGATCCACATTCATTTAACTTCATGATTTTGGAGTGATTTTACATAAATTTTATGTATAATAATACCACTTTTTAGCACTAAACCCCTACCTCCCACACTATATACAACTACAGACGTTTTCTCCAAGAGCTGTTTGCTGTGATTTTACTTGCTGGCTTTGAAGTGATGTGATGTGAGTGTAATGGTTGAAGTTTTTCACATAGCGTTTTATTAAACTGGTTTTACAATATTACACTATTTGGAGCACTTTTTATTTACATGTGGAGAGATCCTATTTACATGCTTGCGGCCGGATAACGGAGATCAGTTAACCCTATCTGTGTGGTTTAAAGTGACTTTTGCCAAGCACCAGAGTGTAAAGCCCCATACACACTAAGGCCCCCGTACACACGGTCGGACAAAACCGATGAGAATGGTCCGACGGACCGTTTTCATCGGTTCACCGCTGAAGTGGCCTGATGTGTGTACACACCATCGTTCCAAAAACCGATCGGGTCAGAACGCGGTGACGTCAAACACACGACGTGCTGAATAAAATGAATTTCAATGCTTCCAAGCATGTGTCGACTTGATTCTGAGCATGCGCGGGTTTTGAACCGATGCTTTTCTGTACTAACCATCGGTTTGGACCGATCGGGCAGCGGTCCATCGGTTCGGTTTTGAAGCACGTTTTAAAATTTTGGACCGAAGGAAAACAGACCGATGGGCTATACACACCGTCGGTTTGGACCGATGAAACTGAACCTCGGTCCATTCTCATCGGTTTTGTCCGACCGTGTGTACAATTTTCCTGCAGGTTGTTCTCTTCAGGTTTACCAAAACCATGTAGTGCAAGGGCCTGCCTGATTGCATACAAATTGAAATTCTTAAGGTTTGACTTCATATTAGATGGTTTTGGTAAACCTGAAGAGAAAACCTGCAGGAAAATCGATAGTGTGCATGGGGCTTAAGGCATAAATATCTGATGTGTGTGTTATTCAAAGGGAGCGGAATCACTGGCACTTAGTGGTGTGGTGGAAGATCAGAAAAGTTTACACTGGATCAACTCTTTTTTGGATGAATTTCATTATGCTTATGAACTTTTATTGAATGTAGTATTATTTCACTTGTCACAGGGTGATATTGTTACGCTAAGAATTTGAATTATCACATTGTTATCATCTTTATAGCGATACTTTAAATTGTACGGCGTATGAAGTTGTCTTTATTTTATTTTTAGGTTTATCTTTGCACTTTATTGGAGTTCCATACACATAAATGTAATTTAGTGCCACTTATTTTTTCACTATTGAGTTTGGATAGAGGTAAAAAATACAATCACATTTCTACATCATTAACCTCCCTGGCGGTATGATTAATTCAGATTTTAGGTGCTGAAAGCGGTACCATTATTTTGCATGGAAATTTGGCGTTTTATATTGTAGGCCTGTAATTCCTAATAATAACTCACTTAAATCTGTCCAAACAAGAGTCTAGTAGACATCCCGGGTATGATAAAATTTGAAACACAAAATCATAAATTATAATACAATAAATAAATATAAATAATTATAACAAATAATATGACGAATTTCCCCACAAATCATTATCGCTCAATTGTGCAAGTGATTCTAATTTATTATTGCTGTTTTCTAGCTGCTCTAAAACCACTTTTGACATAAAGGGACACTTTTTGGTTGCTATGGACAATCTCCAGTTTCCAGGCAGAAAGAACAGTTTTTATTTTATAAAAGTGCATGTAGGACACTGGGCAGACCACTAGGGACAAGGGGGTGTGTATTTTTTACATACAGTACTATAATCTATAAGATTACAGTATACTGTATGTATTGTGTGTATTTACTTTTTTAAATTTGGCGCCGATCTCCGCCCCCGTGTGTCGTAACATCGCAGGGAACGGAGCTCGGTGGCACACTGGCACTGTGAATCGAGCAAGGAGACACAGCTCGATCATACAGCGTGGCGGCTTTGCAGGATCCAGGGACAAGGTAAGTAAACCATGCCTGTGGACTCTGCGAGGCGATCCCGAGTCTGGCTCGGGGTTACTGCTTTTGGTCCTGAAATTCCACCCTGAGCCAGACTCGGGAATACGGCCAGGGTACGGCAGAATGGCACGGCTGGGCACAAGCACGTACCTGTACGTCCTCTTTAAGACCCGGTCCGAAGCTCCATGTCCGCGGCAGCGGGACCCACGGACCCGATCGCCGCCGGAGTCCCGCGATAGGTCCCCGGAGCTGAAGAAAAGGGAGAGCTGTGTGTAAACACAGCTTCCCCGTTCTTCACTGTGGCGCTGTCATTGATCGTCTGTTCCCTGATATAGGGAAAGGCGATCAATGAGGTCACACGTCCTCACCCCCCTACAGTTAGAAACACATAAGAGGTCACACTTAACCCCTTCAGCGCCCCCTAGTGGTTAACTCCCAAACTGCAATTGTCATTTTCACAGTAAACAATGCATTTTTATAGCATTTTTTGCTGTGAAAATGACAATGGTCCCAAAAATGTGTCAAAATTGTCCGATGTATCCGCCATAATGCCACAGTCATGAAAAAAACGCTAATCGCCGCCATTAGTAGTAAAAAAAAAAATATTAATAAAAATGCAATAAAACTATCCCCTATTTTGTAAACGCTATAAATTTTGCGCAAACCAAACGATAAACGCTTATTGCGATTTTTTTTTCCAAAAATATGTACAAGCATACGTATCGGCCTAAACTTAGAAAAAAAAATGTTTTTTTATATCCTTTTTGGGGGTATTTATATTAGCAAAAAGTAAAAAATATAGATTTTTTTTTCAAAATTGTCGCTCTAATTTTGTTTATAGCGCAAAAAATAAAAACCGCAGAGGTGATCAAATACCACCAAAAGAAAGCTCTATTTGTGGGAAAAAAAGGCCGCCAATTTTGTTTGGGAGCCACATCGCACGACCGCGCAATTGTCAGTTAAAGCGACGCAGTGCCGAATCGCAAAAACTGGCCAGGTCCTATACCTGCGTAATGGTCTGGGTCTTGAGTGGTTAATCTTTGACTTAATGCTTTAAGGGAGTGACTGGAATCCCTGTTTAGTAACAGTTTCCTAAGTGCAGTTAGCCATATAGAAAGTCTGTAGTTCTCAGTGAGGTCATCTAAACCATAGACTTCAGTAGAAATAGAGGAGCGTTAAAATAGAATCACTGTCTGCCACTATTAATCAGGACAAAGCTGCCACTACAACCACCCTACTACCCTCAGCACTTGCCCTCCTACCACCACCACCATTTACTATTACCCGAAACAAAACAACCTCTCCACCAAAAAAAAGCAAAAAACAGAGTCTGAATATGCAATATATGCAATATATAAATTTGGATGCCTCTTACAGGATGATTCTATATCCCTATATGAGCTCAAGTAAAGACCTAGAATCAAAAGCTGTCCATACACTAGTATAATTTCCCAAATTTTCATTTTCACTACCTGCTGCCCACCTACAGTAGATTTACTGTGGATGGACAGCACAGGCTGGCTGGATAACATACCTGTATGTCGCCGTCTGTCTTCGGGGCGTGCATGCCGACCCGTGTTGTGATTGGACACAGCACCAGTTTGGCCCCAGATTTCAGCCAATGATTTTAAGAAAAGATCGGTGGTGTCCTTTCACACACAGAGTTCTGTATTTAGAAACACACACCTACAGTATGTGTACATAGGAACAGTGACCTGGCTGTTTCTTCTCCCTGAAAGCAGGGAGAAAAAACAGCCAGATAGTAAAGTGGAAGCAGCACACACTACACACATTACACATTGTTAGGCACACAGGTAACTCCTTGATCGCCCCCAGATGTTAACCCCTTCCCAACCAGTCATTAGTACAATGTACAGTATTACCACTGATCACTGTACTAGTGTCACTAGCGACATCAGTGTCAGTTAGTGACCCTCTTTGCCAATGTCTGTTAGTGGCAGATTGACCTGCCACCCTATCACAGTCACACTATAAGTCATTGATTATCGCCATCACAAGTATAGCGTCAATAGCTGCGTAAATTCCAGTCCATATCCCATAGTTTGTAGACACTGTAACTTTCACACATACCCAATCAATATAAACGTATTGTTTTTGTTTTTTTTTCACCAAAGACATGTAGCAGAATACATTTTGGCCTAAATTTATGAAGAAAGTCGATTTTTTTTATCAAGTATGTTTTATAACAGAAAGTAGAAAATATCGTTTTATTTTTCAAAAATGTTCATTTTTTTCATTTATATAATAAAAAAATTTAAAAACACAAAAAGTGGTGATCATATACCACCAAAAGAAAGCTCTATTTGTGTGAAAAAAATAATATGAATTTAATTTGTATACAATGTTGCATGGCCGCGCAATTTCCAGTTAAATTAGCACAGTGCTGAATAGCAAAAAATGCCCCGGTCATGAAGGAGGTAAAGTATGGTTAAAGTGTTACTAAACTCAGGACCCTGAGTTCACTATATCTGGTCTCCTGCAGTACACATAACATGAAAATTCAATTATTTAAGAAAATGTTAAATTCCTTTTCTCATCAGCAGTATATAACAGTCTTGTGTCTTCTATCAGTGTCGAGTTAAAGCTTGTAGGAGGAGTTTTCAGTCTCCTCCGACTGTCCTATAAGGCTGCAGGACTCCTGACCCTCTATCTGGACAGTGCTGATTGGCCCTGTGCTGATCACATGCACTCTCCCAAGGAAAAACAAACACTCTAGCAATACACACCAAACTGAGCATGTGCAGAGTGCCTCAAACAGACCTGTCTTATCAGGAGATGTATTGGGGACTTTGGAAGAAGGGGAAGATCAGAGAAGACAGGATAAAATAGCCTTTTTACACATTGCAGAGGGTTAACCCCTTAGGTTCCACAGTGAGTATAATAAGCATGCTTTACTGCATATACAGATACAGATGCATATATGTAATCATTATTGAGGTCAAATCGATATTTGTTTTTTACCGCAGAAATAAGAAAATTCTAAGAAATCATTTTCATGAACGAATACATTTCTTATAACAAATGTGGTTTCTGTTCGGCAAAGTCCATTTGTTCCAAAATCGAATTTAAAAGCAACACTTTGAAGTACTTTTGAGTGACATTCTTCAAGTCATGAAATGTACTGAGATTTTTTTTTATTTTTTTTATGAAAGTTTGTATAAATGATTATTTGAAAATAATAAGTGACGATCAGACAATCTAAAGTGTGATCCTTCTTATTTAGCAATAATCATATGATCAATTAAATGGGACTTTAGATTTGTGGTCAGCACTGAAAAGAGCCTGGACAGCATATTCTTCATGAAAGGTAAGTACTTAAAGCGGTGGTTCCCCCTTAAAAACAACTTTTTTTTATTCCACTGCCCCCCCACATTACAATCGAATTAAGGCTATTATTATTTTTTTGCTGCTGTACATACCTTGATACAGCATCTTCACCCGTGCATCCGGGTTGCGAGTCCCGCGGGAGTGGGCGTTCCTCACATGTGTTTGATTGACATTTTGCCCAAAAACGAGCTCTCCCCTGTCGCGTAAGCCGCGTCACGGTTGGCGAAAGGAGCCGAACGGCGTGTCGGCGCTATACTGCGCATGCGCATCGCCGTTCGGCTCCTTTCGCCAATCGTGACGCGGCTTACGCGACGGGGGGAGAGCTTGTTTTTGGGCAAAACGTCAATCAACATCATGTGAGGAACGCCCACTCCTGCGGGACTCGCAACCCGGATGCACGGGTGAAGATGCTGTATCAAGGTATGTACAGCAGCAAAAAAAAAATAAGAGCCTTAATTCGATTGTAATGTGGGGGGGCAGTGGAATAAAAAAAAGTTGTTTTTAAGGGGGAACCACCGCTTTAAAGTCACTTCATCACACTAACAACAACAAAAATTGTGCCTCCGCTCTGCCCAATTGGCCAAACTCTCTGACACTTTCTCTATGTGATAGGCCTCGTACACACGACCGAGTTTCTTGGCAAAAACCAGCAAGAAACTTGCTGGAATTTTTTTTTTGCCGAGGAAACCGGTCGTGTGTACATTTTTCGACGAGGAAACTGTCGAGGATCCAGTTGAGCCAAAAAGAGAGCATGTCTTCTTTTTCCTCGACGGGAATGGAGAAACTTGCCTTGTCGAGTTCCTCAACAGCCTAACAAGGAACTCGACGAGGAAAACGATGTGTTTCGCCCCGTCGAGTTCCTCGGTCGTGTGTACGAGGCCATACACTTTTTCATTGTGGGTAGCTTTTTTCCTCTTAAAGCAATTAAGTTTAGGACCTTTTATCACTTTTCATGTATCTGTCTCAGCAAGATGGTTAACATAGCATTATGTTAACATTTTATAGACCTATTATAGTAAATTCTGACCTTTAAATCTCATTAAAAGTAATTATCAAATGGGAACAATATTTGAATTCAATATTTGATCATGCTAATTTGAAATAATGAAAATCTAAGGACTTTAATTAAAAAAACACATTTACTTATAAATTTATGAATTAAGACATTTTTTTTTTTCTAATTCAGTGGAGGCTTTTTGTGACATGCAATTTTTTTACAACTAAATCAAAACATTTTTTTTTAACACAATACGATGAACATAAAACATAGTAAATTTGATTGCTTTCAGCTTTATTCTCCTCTGTAAGTTTTTTTTATTTTCTCCATATGGTGCTTTTTCTGCATACCAAAATCAGATAACGTTGAATAAAAACAAGTGAAAAAAAAGTAAATCTTGACCAAAAAAATCTGAAAGTTACATCCGCAGTGAGACCTGTTGGACGTATGAACATCGTTTGCATCATTATATATATTCATTTTTTTTTTCAGAATTTAAAAACAAACTAAAAATGTGAAAAAAGTTTTGTCAAATAACTTTACAGTTCAAGAATAAGTGATTTGGTCCCTTGTATAGTTTAAACTAAAGATATATTTATATGTATATATAAAAGAAAAAAATAATCAGCAGCAAAAAAACTCTGGATATAATTGGGCAGGCTAATCAGTCTTTTCAGTTTTGGCATCTTTGACCACAACATCAGAAGATTTTCGCAAGGGTCCTTTTTCCGAGTTTCCGTTTCCTTGACTGCCTTCTGTAACTCCCCCGGATTTGTTTGTCGTGTGTTTTTCCAAATAATTTAGCATTTCGCTTAAGACTGTTTGGAAAGTGCTAAGAGCTGCGCATATTGCTGGGGTTCCAAAACCATGGGTAATCAAACTAAAATAGAAAAAGCAGATAAAATAAGGTCCATAAGTAAATGTATAAATTAAATTCACAAGACATAGGGCTTTTAAGATGTCAAACAGTACAATAAATGCTGTATTTCTTGTCTTTTATTATTAATTTTATCATTCATTAATCATATTAATAGTTAATATTATAACAAAATACATAATATTAATTATATCATTAATTATTTTTCGCCTTTTTTGTTTTTTAAGCCCGTTGGTTTTCACCAGGCCTCCAAAAAATTGGAGTAAACTGATACTTGTTCCATGGAAATCTCCGGTAAAAAACAAATGATTTTGTTGATTTGAAGAGAAACCAGAGTATATATTTAGTCTTAATAATTAGGGTGCATGTCCAGCCAAAATCTTTTTTGCTTGTGGAGAAGGATTAGCACCCCTGAAGAATCTTCACTGCTCTGTTAGACAGATTTTCCGTCATTTTCTGACCTGATGACAATGGGCCAGATCCACGTAGCGTGGCGCTTCTTTACGTCCGGCGTAGTGTATCTCAGATACACTACACCGCCGTAACTTACAGCGTATTTCCCGTATCCACAAAGAATTTTCGCTGTAAGTTACGGCGGCGTAGTGTAACTGTGTCGGCGTAAGGGCGCGCAATTCAAATGGATGAGATGGGGGCATGTTTTATGTTAATACGTCTTGACCCGACGTAAATGACGTTTTTTCTGAACGGCGCATGCGCCGTCCGTGGGGGTATCCCAGTGCGCATGCTCCAAATTAACCCGCAACATGCCAATGCTTTCGACGTGAACGTCATTCTACGCAAAGCCCTATTCGCGAACGTTTTACACAAATGACGTACACGACGGAAAATTTGGCGCTGGCCCGACGTCCATACTTAACATTGTCTATGTCTCATATAGCAGGGGTAATGTTATGCCGAAAAAAGCCTTACAGAAACGACGTAGAAAAATATGCCGGCCGGACGTACGTTTGTGGATTTGCGTATCTAGCTAATTTGCATACTCGACGCGGAAATCTACGGAAACGCCACCTAGTGGCCAGCGTACATATGCACCTTAGATCCGACGGCGTACTAAGACATATGCCAGTCGGATCTAGCCCAGCTTCAGGCGTATCTTGTTTTGTGGATACAAAACAAAGATACGCCGGAGCAACCTAGCAGTTACGCGGCGTATCAATAGATACGCCAGCGTAACTGCTTCATGGATCTGGCCCAATGTTTTTATTATTTAGGAAGTGAAAGGAAATCTACAACACAGACAGCAAAAAAAAAGCCAACAGGGCTACTAATGCCATATACACGCGATCGTTTTTTCCGATGAAAAAAGTGCGATGGACTTTTTTCATCTGAAAAAACGATCGTGTGTGGGCCCCATCAGACTTTTTTTCATCGGTTTAAAAAACTAGACCATGTTTTCAATTTTTCCAATGGAAAAAAATCCGATGGGAAATTCCGATCGTCTATGTGGAATTCCATCTGAGAAAAAAGCATGCATGCTCAGAATCAAGTCGACGCATGCTCGGAAGCATTGAACTTAATTTTTCTCGGCTCATCGTAGTGTTTTACATCACCGCGTTTTAGACGGTCTGAATTTAGTCTGAGGCCCCGTACACACGACCAGTTTCCTCGGCAGAATTCAGCTTCCGACCGAGTTTCTGGCTGAATTCTGCCGAGAAACCCGGCCGTGTGTACACTTTCGGCCGAGGAAGCCGACGAGGACCTCGGCGAGGAAATAGAGAACATGTTCTCTATTTCCTCGTTGTTCTATGGGAGAACTCGGCCCGCCGAGGTCCTCGGCGGCTCCAGGACTGAACTGGCCGAGGAACTCGATGTGTTTGGCACGTCGAGTTCCTCGGCCGTGTGTACGGGGCCTGACAGTGTGTAGGTAAGACTGATAAAAGTCAGCTTCATCGGAATTCCGACTGAAAATTCCATCAGATTTTATTCCATCGGAAATCCGATCGTGTGTACGCGGAATAACATTTTTATTTCTGTCAGTGTTTCTGTTTGAGATTTTCTTGTCTGGTGAAGCCATTGTCACCAGGAGAGGATTTGAATTAATAAAACCTGCCAGGGGTTTAAATCCTCCCCTACTCTATCCAGAACTGAAAAGAAACATTTTGTCTGGACATATACTTTAAAATTAATATTATCATTAAAACCTTATTTCATTATTTGTGACACAATGATTGATTTATGACAGTACCAGCTTCAAATTGAACAAAATATCATACACAATATCACATTATGTAATCACACAATCATTATTATGCAATCTTATTAATCTGTCATTTTGTCATTATACTACGTGGCTGGAAAGATTACTGTACATCATATTTAACAAAAAAAAAAAGGAAGAGTTTCCTTCACGTTATGATCAGCATCTCTGACATGCCTCCCCCATCATTTTAACAAAGGATTTAAAAACGGGACTATGGTGTCAGCATACAATACCCACAGATGATCTATGCAGATAAATAAACACACCCTTTGAAATTAAATAAAAAAATACAATCTAAAAACTGAAGAAAAACAAAATATGATGTAAAATAAGGTCTTACAGTTAGTGCTTAACAATGCTGTTTACATAAAGTTAGAACGATCAATATCCTTGAAACAACACATGAGATTGCTCCGAAAATCAATTTATTTCTCAGAATTATGCAGTTACTCAACTGGGACCCTCTTTACTTAGAAAAGCTCATTTACCTTGTACATTTCTATTGTGCCAAGAATTTATATTGTATAATTAGAGAACAATGGTGCAAACAAATAAATAAAATACATGTAGAGCTTAGAAGTCAGAATTTTAAATAACAGACTTAGTTGCTAGTGTTATTTAAAGGGTCAGATCACTTCAGTTGCATTATAGTTTTTGTTAGATATTTCTCATATCTCATGAAGGACTTTTGTTGAAATCTGTGTGCTTGATTTCCAGGAGAAGCCAAAGTTCCCTTTCTCCCTGTTAGATTTTCATTTACACTTTGAGGGTAATATTTTGTGCACACCTGATGATCAACCAGCTGTTTGACCAAACGTATGGCACCCCTTAAAATTATGGAGTTCAGGTGCTTCCAGAGAGGGGTATTGTTCATATCAAAGCATACAAAGACATTGTGGACAATCTTCCAACATTGTTTCAACAGTTTAGGAAAGCCTCTTTCTGTCCCAACAGGACTGAAGACATGGTTCAATGAGGTTAGTGTAGAAGAACTTGAGTGGCTTGCACACAGCTCTGACCTCAACCCTATTAAACTCCTTAGGACATGTATAATTAATTGTGAGGCAGGTCTGACTTCACAAATTTTCTTTTGGTTGAATGAGCAAAATTCCCACACACACAATCCAAAATCACATGGAAATCCCTCCCAGAAGATTGAAGGATGTAGAAGTCATAAAGGGGAATTTCATTTTAATGCCCATGGTTTGGTATTGGGATGTCCAATAAGTTGTTATGGTCAGGTGTCCAGAAACCATTGGTCACATAAAGTTACTGGTATTATTAGAAATGCAACATGAATGGGGCCACCTGAGGGGGTTGAGATCACTCATGTCTCAAGGTGGGTTGTTAATGAGGCAAAAAAACAGCAGGGATATCCCTCCTCTGGAGACTCCCAAAAATATTTTAAGTCAATAGGTATGTAAAGACCACTCGTAAAGTATTAAAGTGATATTAAAGGTTCGACTTTTTAAAAAAGCCATACTTACGTCCTCTGTGTAATGTTTTTTGCACAGAGCAGCCCCTATCCTCTTGTTCTCGGGTCCCCCGCTAGTGCTCCTCCCCCTTGACCAGTGCTCCCGATAGCAAACCACTCCCGAGCCCTGTCCCATGACTCAGCCTGCCCCTGCTCTCTCCTCGTTGGCTCACTAACTGTGATTGACAGCAGTGGGAGCCAATGGCTCCCACTGCTGTCTCAGTCAATGAGGTGAGGGAGTCCCAGGACAGCCTAGAATGCATAGAATGCATGAAGGTAAAAAAAAACTTCAGTCTTTGCAACCACTTACATTTTTTGTAGATTAGCTCTTTAAACTTATACAGATTAATGTACTCAGTTATCATTAATTATTTAGCTTGCAAATACTTTCTGGACTGGTCATGCCCCTATTTTGGGTCTGTAGGTCTAATTTACTAAGATTATCAACTAACCTAACAGGTTCTCAATTTCCAGGTATGTAACAGGTAAGCCTCACCCTTATTTACAAAACCCAAATGCAATGGATGCTTAAAATGCTTGCTATAGCCCACAACCCAGAACTGAATTATGCACTTGCCAGTTCTTTAATGAAGAACACATATGACCTTGATTCTAGCACCCTACTTCCAAGCATACATGCCTCAGCTCATTATAACTCAATTTGGTAAAAAGAGAGGAGTGCATCAATCATTTTTTATTTTTTTAACAAAGGCAAGGTAAGCACCTGGTAACCATTTAACAAGGTGCCTGTAGCTCCACCTGCTGGCTGAAAATCATGCATTATTTACAGGAGATCATTTATCTTTATCTGACAATTAAAAAAAAAAATTCTTAGTCCTCGACATAAATAAATGATAAAGGTAAACAAAAAATACACCTAGATTGCAAGGATTATAAAGAAAGTTGCATCTAAGCTACCTCTTTGAAATGCAGAAAGCATATTGGGCAAATGAGAAAGTAAACTTATTTCAAGTAATTTGAGTTGGGGCAGATAAAACTTTTGTGCAGCTGGGCCCTCTGAGAGCTAGGGGCCAATCTATAATACATTTGGGTCATATGGGTGCTGACACCCTTCCCACTGATTTGTGGACCTGTATATAGATTACTTCTATAGTTGTCAATCGATCAAAATATGACTGTGAACCTTTGGGCAAATAAAACAAATTGGTTATTTTATGGTTGGGACAGCTTTCTGTTGACTTTAGATAATGCAGTCATGGTTTTTACATGACACAGCTTTCCACGTATTCCCGCATCAGCTTTCTTGTGGTTCTCGGCATTTGGCTACATGGCATCTTTCAAATGCTGTGATCACGTCACAAGCTGAAACTTTACTTTGGGAGCAGGTGTCTATATAATGCCTACCACTGTCCACTGATTCCATGTCCTGCTCTTCCTGATACCTAAATAGTGAAGAATCTCCACTCAGGGGTAGATGGGGTATCTCCACTGGCATGGGGTAAATGAATAGGGGTGCCAAAACTAGGTCTTGCTAGGGGGCTTCTTTTGCTTTTTGGAAAACTCCTAACAAGACTTGCATCTTGGCTCATGGATCCTCTAATGCTGACAATGATGGGGCAATGTAGGGTGTTTTTAACTTAATTTGTTTTTTTTGTAACAAAAGCAATAACCATTGTTTTTTTTTCTATGACCACTTCTATTATCCAAAACACAATCCAGAAATTTGGCCTTGGTGCCAGTAAGTCAAATTAATGCCAAGGAATCCTCAGCCAAATCTGTTAAAGAGCTGAATTTAAGATATGGGAATTTTTGTAAGAAAAAAAATAGTGTGAAATAATTTTAAAGACTACGTTCAACTTTTAGGAACATGTAAAACATATATTAAAAGGAACATGCTCCTATGCATCCACCGTTAGTGCTCCCCTCTCTGTGACAGTGGGTGGGGGATCCTCAGCCTGCACCCGTTGTCATTTTGTGAAAACAGCACGGCTGTGCAGGGTTCATATTCCTGTGAAAGAAAAAAATTACAAGTACCATTTTCCACCGCGGCAGATGTACTTGTAGTTAGAATGGGCTGTGAGTCCCCTTCTCAGTGTGCTTTATTCAGTCTTCCACTAGCTTTGTAACTAAAAGGTTAAATGGTATATGACAACAAAGCTAGAGGAAGTCTGTGCTAACATTACATCTGTGATCTGCTAAAATTAAATGCACATTTTTTTACCTGCTAAATTACGTGCATTTATTATTTTTGAATGGTGAACACAGCCTTTAAAAGAAAAATTTCAACACTTACATGTATAAAATTTGGTATCACATATTTGTGTCAGTTAGTAGTTTGGCAACATTTGTGTCATAGGAGCACGATAGAAAAATCATAGGAAACCATAATGCCAAATGATAATTTTCTTACCTAAAATGCGTTAAGTGTCTCTGAATGTCAAGGTCTAGGATTGGAGTGGGTCTAGAGGAGCCCAAAGGCGATCTGTCTTGACTTAGAAGATCTTGAAATTCTTTGCAAATTTGCCTTAAAAATAGGACCAAATAAATTATTATTAATATATGTTTTTTTTTTTTTGCAAACAAAACCTTTGGTTAAATTCTAGTGAAGACACCAGGTTTTTCTGAAGATCCCACAAGTTAAATATCTTTGGAATACCTTTGGCTCTCTCATTCATTCCACTTATACATTTCCAAACTCCATCCCAATTTAGAAGACCATCAACCCACACTCTCATAATCTCTATCCTTCACTACAATAATATTCTCCAATACAGAATACTACTAAAAAGACTCCCATATCTACAATGTATCATAAATGCTGCTGCAAGACTTAAAGTGGAGGTTCACCCAAAAAAAACTATTTTTAACATTAGATTGGGCCTAATTACGGGAAGCAGAATCGGGTGTTTTGTTTAAAATCAATGCAGTACTTACCGTTTTACAGATAGATGTTCTCCGCCGCTTCCGGGTATGGGCTGCGGGACTGGGCGTTCCAATTTGATTGACAGCCTTCCGACCGTCGCATACAGCGCGTCACCAGTTTCCGTTAAGTAGCCGAACGTCGGTGCGCAGGCGCCGTATAGAGCCGCACCGCCGTTCGGCAACTCGTGACGCGCTGTATGCGACCGTCGGAAGGCTGTCAATCAAATAGGAACGCCCAGTCCCGAAGACCATACCCAGAAGCGGCGGAGAACATCTATCTGTAAAATGGTAAGTACTGCATTGATTTTAAACAAAACACCCGATTCTGCTTCCCGTAATTAGGCCCAATCTGCCGTTAAATTTTTTTTTCGGGTGGACTCCCGCTTTAAGCCCCGTACACACGATCCGAAAATCGTACGAAAAATGCCGCTTTCGAAACGATCGTACGATAATCGGATCGTTAGTACAGAGCTTTCGAGAGCCGATCAGAACAGTTCATCCGATTTTATTCTATCGGACATGCATGGAATTTTCTTTTAGTACGATGCCAGATCGTACGATTTTCATTTAATCAGTACAGCTGTCATTCGAAAATGCAATACAAATGCATTACAACACATGACATCACTTCTGATTTTTTATTCTGCCGTACAAGAATTTTCGTGACTTTAGTAAACTCATCAGATTCTACGTGAGATTAGCATACAAAAAAAAACGGACGATCATTCGTCCGATAATCGGATCGTGTGTACCGGGCATTAAAGAAGAATTCAAGGATATTTTATACAAAGTAACATTCATCCAGCTTGGACCAATGTAATTATACATATACAGACATACCCCACTTTTAAGTACACAATGGGGTTTACTTACTAAAGCTGAAAAGCACAAAATTAGGCTCACGTCTGCATAAAAAACAATACGCTTCCAGGTTTTATTACCAGGCTTATTTGAACAAACTGGGATTAGAAGCTCATTGGTTTATATGCAGAAGTGAGCTTTATTTTGTGCTTTCTAGATTTAGTAAATAAACCTCATTGTGTGCTTAAAAGTGGGGTATGCCGATGCCCGGGAAGCTGGAAATCACTGAAGAAGATACCGGTACTCCAGTGATCTCCACTTGCTTCTGAGTACAACACTGAGCCACTATCTATCAATACTATCAATAGCAGGCTTTCCCATAAGATCTTTTTGCCAGATCCTGAGTGAGTGAGTGAAAAACTTATATAGCACTACACATGCGAACTGAATCGCCTCTGGGTGCTTGTTTGACCATTTCTCCTTTGAGCTCAGAAGAGGTGGGTTTTGAGCTTTCTCCTAAAGGCCAAGTGGTTCTCCTCCAACCGAATGGAGGTTGGTAAAGTGTTCCAAAGTTGAGGGCCTTGGACAGCAAATCTTCTTTCTCCTTTGGACTTGTATCTGGTTTTGGGGATTTGGAGTAGATTTTGGTTGGAGGATCGCAACACGCGATTGGAGTTGTAGGCCTTTATTTTTTCGCATATTGGGGGGCATTTCCCCAAATACATTTATGCGTTAGACAGAGTGCTTTGAAAGTGATTCTGTCTTTCACTGGTAGCCAGTGAAGGCTTCTCAGTGATGGGGAGATTGATTCCCATGTTTTTTTCCCAGTCACCAGTCGCACGGCCGTATTCTGGACGACCTGCAGGCGAGTGATTTGGTACTTTGGGAGTCCGAGTTAGAGGGCATTTGCATAGTCCAGCCTGGGGTTAACAATTGTTCCCACCACGACTGCTATGTCCTCTTTAGGTATAAATGGAATAAGTCTGCGTAGTAGGTGCAGCAGATGGTGCGATCCGCTGACTACTGACCCTATTTGTGCATCCATAGTCATGTAGGTGTCGAAGAAAACTCAGAGACTTTTGACTTTGGTGCTAGGGGTGATGATTTTTCCTAGAATGGGCGGGGGTGTCCAGGTTGTTACTAGTTGATTCTTCCGATTGGCGTGAAACAGGAGAAGTTCTGTTTTCGAACCGTTGAGTTTGAGATAACTCTTTGTCATCCAGTTCTCTATCAAAGAGAGACATTTCTCTAGATTGAGATGATGATTCTTTTTGTTGCAGATGCGGAAATACAATTGTGTATCATCCGCATAAGAGTGGTAGAGCAGCTTTTGGCTGCTGATGATTTCAAAAAGAGGGCGGAGATAGATATTAAAAAGCATCGGCGACAGGGGGGATCCTTGAGGGACTCCGCATGAGACCGTGCGTTTTTCTGAAGTGAACGGACCCAGTTTCACTACTTGTGATCGGTTTCCTTACCAGCCTGAGAAATAAATTAAGTTTACTGTTTGCCATGTTAATGTTTAACTGAAGTCACAGAAATAGATATACAGTCAGGCAGACACCAGAATTAAAACTCCCAACATGTAATAAAAACGGAGTGACTGCCCAGGTGCTGTAAACAGGCAGTGTTGTGCTGGGAAAGACAAATGACCATAGTCAATGTTAGAGGTCAGTCAGCCACAGCTTAAGGAACACCTGGAAATCTCTAAAGGAACCCTAAGGTTCCATGGAACCCTGGATAACAATGGCTGCTCTAAATAATCTGGGGCCAACTTCTACTTATTCGGGGGTAAGGGGGTACTACATGTGTCCTATAGCTGGCTCTGCCAAGTGATATTGGCCTTGGAACCATGCAGACACCCTCAAATTAAAGGGCAGTCAGCCACAGCTCAAGGAACTCTTTGTAATCTCCAAAGGAACCCTAAGGTTCCATAGAACCCTGGTTGAGATTGAGAATGGCTGCTCTACACAAACTTGTTCAGGGGTAGGGGAGTGCTACATTTATTTTTAATTTTACCTGTATTTTCTCTGACCTATCTCTGTATTTACCATACCAAAACACTTAACTATCTGCTTTGACATTTGCCAAAATGAGCACTAAGGGGTTGATTTACTAAAACTGAAAATCTGGCACAACTGTGCCAATCAGCTTCTAACTTCAGCTTGTTCAGTTAAGCTTTGACAATAAAAACCTGGAAGCTGAGTTTCTATGCAGAACTGCACAAGATTTTGTACTCTACAATTTTAGTAAATCAACACCAATGCATACAATTGTTTCATTTTTTCTCAACAAAGTAGAATTTATAGTGAAAGTTTTTTTTTTTTTGTTTTATTAACATATTTCATATTGATTATTTGCCCACAGGTCATCTTTATGAAGGAGCTATATCTTCACCTTGACTGCGAGGCCTTGAGATGTTAGTTCATTGTATTTCAGTCCCTGGAGCCGTGGCAGTTATTTATAAGAATGATCTTTGCAATGCTGTAAGTGATTTCTGCTCAACACAATCTCTCCCTATGTAAAGCTCCATGGTTGGACTCATGAGAAATTAGTGAAGTATTTTACCACTGTAGTCCAACATTACATTGCTAGTCTAGATGTAAGATGATGTTTGTTCTTTAGAACACAACAAAAAGTATTTTTTCCATATCTGGCACACATGTGTAAACTTTATAGTGCTTAATATGATCTAGTGTGCAAATGCACGGAAGGCACGGTTTAGTACCGCAAAGGAGCTACTTTGAATAAACTTTTTCTTTTACAATAAAAAAGATCTATCATTATAACAGATTAAAGTGATTTTAAAGCCTGGACATTTTTTTTACTTTAATGCATTCTCTGCATTAACGTTATAAAAAGTCCTAATGTTTGTATGTATGGCTGATTTTTAACTGGTACACAAATATATTTACAATGTGGGAACTTTTGCTTACTTTGTGGCAAGTATCATCTTTTTCCTTGCTGTTTGCTCTTTCTGTTCCATGTGCTGTCTTGCCAAGTGTTCTCCTACTGCCTTTGCTGGAAACTCTGTTTCACAAGTATACCCGAAATCTCTGGCCAAATGCAATGCCTCTCCTGTAAAAAGAACAAAAATAACTAGTGTCAACATAAGACACGAACGTAAGAATGAACATCCACCATCCAGATGAGTTTTTATTATATGTCATTACAGTAAAAATAATAATTTGATGATGGGATGTGGGGTTCTAGCACCTTGCACCTCTGGACTCCTTTACATTACACAGCACCCTGTAACCCTTTACATTACATAGCACCGCACCTCTGGACCCTTTTGCATTGCACAGCACCCTGTACCTCTGGGCCCCTTTACATTACACAGCACCCTGCACCTCTGGACCCTTTACATTACACAGCACCCTGCACCTCTGGGCCCCTTTACATTACACAGCACCCTGTACCTCTGGACCCCTTTACATTACACAACACCCTGCACCTCTGGACCCCTTTACATTACACAACACCCTGCACCTCTGGACCCCTTTACATTACACAGCACCTTGGCCGGTATGCCCTATGGCCAGTCCGGGCCTGGGTGTGCTGGAGGGTCTATTGATGCTGGCTGCTAAGGGATCTATTGTTGTTGGAGAGGGTCTTTTTTTGCATGATGATCTATTGTTGCTGGTTTGCTTGGGGGAGGGAGTTTATGTTGCTGGGGGGGGGGGGCAATTTTTGCTGTAAGGGATCCGCTGTTGAGGCAGGAGTCTATTGATGCTGGCTGCTGGGAGATCTGTTGTTGGTGCTCAAGGTCTATTGTTACTGGGGTGGTATTTTTTTTTGCAGGTGGGATTTATTGTTGCTGGGGTGAGTCTATCGCTGCTGGCTTTGCAGGATCTATTTTACTGCTTTTCTTGTTATTAACAAATTCCATACAAACTACTTAGTACCACAAAATTATACTTGGCCCTGTATTCTCTAAAAGGGGTGGTACTGAGATGTGGGTGGAGTCAAGAAACGGTGCTTAGAGATGGGTAGGGGGCGGAGACAAGAATCAACTCAGAAAGGGGGAGTTCCTGCACCTATTCTCTGGGGGGAAAAAAACATGCACAGATGTAAAAACACGAGAAAATCCTCTAAACTCATTAGATAAAACTTACAAATTGTTTAGGTATCATTAGCTACAGCTGCATATCCATGTGCAATGTCTGCATATCCATGTGCAATGAGCAGCATTTGACAGGTGGTGAGAAGGTGTTATCGCCTCCTTACTGCTATCATGGCCTCAGAATTGTGCACGGTTATGGCACAGCTCCATTTAATTCAGTGGGCAAGTTTGCAGAGCTTGTCCAAATAATGCGGTGTCCACAAAGCAAAGCATTGCGGCCACATAATTTGAACAGACCCATGCAGTTGTTATTTTACAGTGCGGGTGGGTGGACAAACCACGGTTCAACTTCTGTTTTTACCACCCCGTAACCTCCCATCTGAAAGAGACCTATTTTATGAGCAGTTGAACCTATTATTGCTAGCAACAGGTGTTTGTTTTCTATATGTTTTTGACCTTCCCAGATCCAAAATTAATACTGAGCAGCATGGTTGAAAGGTTGAAGGTTTTTACCTTTATGCATTCCATGCACAAGGGTAAAAAAACCTTCAGTGTGCAGCTCCCTTCATAGCCCCTCCGTGATACTCAGATGAGCCCTATCTCGAACCATCAATGTGTACAGGAGCTTTGGTTGTCCCGTGTCTCTCTCCCCTCATTGGCTGAGACACAGCAGTGGGAGCCATGAGCTCCCACTGCTGTCAATTACAGCCAGTGGACCAATGAACAGAGAGCAGGGCTGAGTCACGGCTCTATGGGGTTGATTTACTAAAACTGGAGAGTGCAAAATCTGGTGCAGCTCTCCATTGAAACCAATCAGCTTCCAGGTTTTATTGTCAAAGCCTAATTGGACAAGCTGAAGTTGGAAGCTGTTTGGCTACCATGCACAGCTGCACCATATTTTGCATTCTCCAGCTTTAGTCAATAAACCCCTATGTGTCTTATGAATGCATAGAGTGGGGCTCAGAAGCGAAACCGCACCAGTGCCCCATCACAAGTGGCTTGGTATTGGGGGGAACTGGATAAGGGGGAGGAGCCAGGAGCACCCTTTGGGTGATCCAAGAAGAGGATCGAAGCTGCTCTGTGCAAAACCATAAGCAGGAGTGGGTACCTATCAAAACTAGGTATCCGTTCCTCCACAAAAAAAAATATAACTTGCTAAATGTGGCAGAGGGTGGGGGGGGGGGGCGGGGGATGAAGTTCCGCTTTAATAATTTGAAGGGCTATCCAAATACTTTTAGCCATAGTCCATTATAAATAATAGAGAGTTTTTACAAATAAACACATATTGAAAAATGATTTCCAATACGCTGTCCCTTTTACATATATATCTAAAAAAAAAAACAATACTCTACATTCTCTTTAACAAACCACCAACCCATCAACTCCACAACAAAGACTAAGTGTAAAATATACTGGGCAATTTTAGCAAACAACGGAAAAAAAAGCACCTACATCAAAATAAACATTGCAGGTTTTTGGCCAGGAAAACATAAGACAACTGCATTGTATGAAGAAGAGTTATTAGAAGTATTTGAAAGATCTCCTAGGGCCTCAGAAGAAAGCTATTGCTTGATTTGATCAGTGCATCCAAACATTCAAGGGAATAAAGGAAAGTGGATTGTAATACCCGTTATGTGAGGCTCTACTTTCATCTGCTCTGACTGTAAGCACTACTCCATTTCAGGTGCTTTATCCTCTCGTACGCTATGTGACTTCATCTAAAATGATCAAAGGCGAGCGAGCTACCTCCCTCACATGTCAAGGTATTGAACAACTGGAAGGATTTGCAATAGTCTTATAATTACTGGACAGTGCGGTAAAAGTTAATCCAGGTAACAATGGAGGGATGAGACACTCACCTTCTACCAAGGATGTCAGCAGGGTTACATTGGCAGCTTTCCTTCTGCCAGCAGGTAAATTAAGACCCAGCCTGTCCAGCTTCTCTCTCAAACAGCGACCACCGTTTTTGGACTTTGCCCTGTGGTGAAAACAAAAAAATAAATATTCATTTAGCAAGTGACAGAGAGTTCCTGCCTTAATATTATTGAATGAAGAATGGGGGCTAAATGCCAAACTCCCATATCATGATAAAACTTTATTCACCCAGTGATCAGTCTCTACCACATTGAGTTACTTTCTCTGAGAACAAGTGTACCCATTGGAGATCCCCTGTCCCTTTGTGGCAACCAAAACAATTCTGGATTACCCTTACCCATCATTTTCAATCTCAGTGACAATGGCCAGAAGGACCAGTAGGGAGGGTGAATCTATCCACTGGAGACAGCTATAAAAAAAATCGGCTTGACTGCTGCAACACTTCTATATAAAATAAAATCAAAAGTCCCTAAAGCCTTTTCAAAAAGTTCCTCTTCCCAGTTTTTACAGCTTTTAAAGCCCTGATGAAGGAGGGCTTTACCCACCCTTGAAACATGCTGGCGTAAAATCTTGTGTCACCCTTACTGAGGAGTAAGGACCAATATATTTTGATTTCTTGACATCTGGCTACTATTCACTTTGTGTTTCCCTACGGTATTCAAAATGTGAAAAAACGTTTTGCCTACATAAACACATGAACTACAGTTAGGTGAACACTTGGATTACATTTGTTAGGAAATGTTGTTTAACCACTTAAGACCCGGACCTTTAGGCAGGTAAAGGACCTGGCCAGTTTTTGCGATTCGGCACTGCGTCGCTTTAACTGACAATTGCGCGGTCGTGCCACGTGGCTCCCCAACAAAATTGGCGTCCTTTTTTTCCCACAAATAGAGCTTTCTTTTGGTGGTATTTAAACACCTCTGCGGTTTTTATTTTTTGCGCTATAAACAAAAATAAAGTGACAATTTTGAAAAAAATGCAATATTTTTTACTTTTTGTTATAATAAATATCCCACAAAAATATAAAAAAAAAATGTTTTCCTCAGTTTAGGCCGATACGTATTCTTCTACCTTTTTTAGGTAAAAAAATCGCAATAAGCGTTTATCGATTGGTTTGCGCAAAATTTATAGCGTTTACAAAATAGGGGATAGTTTTATTGCATTTTTATAAAAAAATATTTTTTTACTACTAATGGCGGCGATCAGCGATTTTTTTCATGACTGGGACATTATGGCGGACACATCGGACAATTTTGACACATTTTTGGGACCATTGTAATTTTCACACCTTGGAGAGAAGAAGGGGGGGAAAAAATGCTTGCACATGATTGGATGTTGGATATCAGCAGCGCTCCTCCTCATTTATGAAGCTGTGACAACTGTACTTGCAAAGTGCACAGTCTATTTGCCTTTATCTATATCACCGATCTCCAAACTTTCTAAAGAAAGGGCCAGTTTGCTGTCCTTCAGACCTTAGGGGTCCGGACGTTGGTGTCAGTGGGAGGAATAATGCCCAGTGTGTATCATTGAGAGCAATAGTACCCCCTTGTGTCAGTGGGAGGAATCGAGTCCCGTCATTGGCATCAGTAGGAAGCATAATGTCCCAACATTGGTATCAGTGGGAGGAATTATGCCCCATCGTTGGTGTCAGTTTTTGGAATAGTATCTTATATCAGTGAGAGGAACATTGTCCCAAGGGCCGGATAAAGACAAGCAAAGAGCCGCATCTGGCCCTCGGGCTGCAGTTTGGAGAACACTGACCTATATGAATCAGGACCTCCTTCCTCCTAATGATGGTACCTCCAGTGATAACTAAAGATCTACATAGCGAAATCAGGAACTCCATCCTCTTGCTGGTGATCCCTATAGTGATAACTAAAGTTCTATACAGAGGAATAGGACCTCCTTTCTGATAGTGATTTTACTAGTAATAGCTAAAGATCTAAACATCAAAATCTAAAGATCTGCTGGTAATCCCTCTAGTGATAATTAAAGATCTACATAGAGAAATTAGGACCTACTTCCTCCTGCTAGTGATCCCTCTAGTGATAATTAAAGATCTAAACATAGGAACCATGATCTCCTTCCTTCTGCTGGTAATCCCTCTAGTGATAATTAAAGATCTATATAGAGCAATTAGGACCTACTTCCTCCTGCTAGTGATCCCTCTGGTGATAACTAAAGATCTCTATAGAGTAACAAGGACCTCCTTCCTGCTGCTGGTGACCCCGCTAGTGAAACAATCCTATAATTCTGTTCACTTTTCCCACTTCTTGCCGATCACTTCCTGTTTTGGTAGCCTCCTAAGAAGCGAGGGTTACAGAAAGTAGCTAAACATTACAAAGGTTCTGAAGCTTCTCCAGCTTGTACAAGGCAATAAAAAAAAGGTTTTGGTTGGAATAGACCTAAAATGTAAAAGTCAATAAACAAAACAAATGAACTACTAGAAACTGATCACACTTTACCTTCGTAATATTCCTCCCAGCAGAGACGCATTGAGGCATTCTGGTGGAGACAACCGCCTTTTCACCTCCGCTATAGTGACCTTGTATTTAGATGTGGAACTTAGTAAAGACAGCCGACCAGGAACAGAACAGAAGAGATCTGTGGGATTTACTACACAGGCACCACCTAAACAATCCAGAATGAGAATGATAGAGGTCAATAAATAAATATACAGTAAGGTGTTTTTACAAGAAATTCTACCTATGTACCATAAAAGAACATGCAGAAAAAATGGATCTCCAGTATTCTTATTACCCAGATAGAAAGAGACTTACTGCACTCAAAGTGTAGCCTTTTTGGTGACTTATAATGCACCCTTAGGGGCAGATCCACAAAAGAATTACGCCGGCCTATATATTGATACACCGTGTAATTTTAAATTTCCTGCGTCGTATCTTTGTTTTGTATCTACAAAACATGATACGACTGCATCTCGGATCGATCCGACAGGTGTACATCTTAGTACGCCGTCGGATCGTAGATGCATTTTTCCGCCGGCCGCTAGGTGGCGTTTCCGTCGAATTCCGCGTCGAGTATGCAAATTAGCTATTTCCGGCGATCCACGAACGTACGTCCGGCCAGCGCATTTTTTTACGTCGTTTGCGTTCGACTTTTTCCGGCGTATAGTTACCCCTGCTATTATGAGGCATACTCAATGTTAAGTATGGCAATCGTTCCCGCGTTGAATTTTGAATTTTTTACGTAGTTTGCGTAAGTCGTTCGCGAATAGGGATTTGCGTAGAATGACGTCACCGTCGGAAGCATTGGCTTGTTCCGGTTTAATTTAGAGCATGCGCACTGGGATACCCCCACGGACGGCGCATGCGGCGTTAAAAAAAAACGTTGTTTACATCGGGTCACAACGTATTTACATAAAACACGCCCCCATCACAGCCATTTGAATTCCGCGCCCTTACGCCGCCAAAGATACACTACGCCGCCGTAACTTACGGCGCAAATTCTTTGAGGATTCGAAAAAAAAAAGTTACGGCGGCGTAGTGTATCTTAGATATGCTACGCCCGGTGGAATAATGCTCCGATCTACGTGGATCTGCCCCTCAGTCTGCAGCAGTAAGTTATACAGTACAAAGTAGGGACTAGCACACAACTTTCCCTATTTAAATCTTAATCCCTTTATCTTTCTTTCCCTCATGATTGTTACTCAGGAGTAAGTTTGAAAATGCAATTTTTTTTTGAAGTAACATTACCACTACTAACCAACAAAATGGCCCCTGTCCCCATCTATGAATGGCCTTCACAGCAAGGAGCACATGGAAGGGCAATGCATGCCTGACAAAACCAGAGAAAATTCCCAGCTCAACTGGTTGATGAGTTGAGCTGGGAATTTTCTCTGGTTTTGTCTTACGTTACCACTACTGTTTGAAAAAAGGGCAACACAATAATATCCAAGCTTGAGCTTAACATAGTTAAAATAGATCTAAACCCAAACACTAAATTTCATATAACTTTTGACATTAGTATTTACTAAAACTGGAGAGTGTTAAATCTGGCATGGCTGTACATGGTAGCCAATCAGCTTCTAACTTCAGCTTGTTCAATTTAGCTTTGAAGAAAAAATAAAGTCTGATTGGTTTTTATGCAGAACTGCACCAGTTTTTGTACTCTCCAGTTTTAGTAAATCAACCCTTAAAGTGGAACTTTAGTCAGAAAATTAAGTCCTGCTAGATCACCTCAGGCTGACCCCTTTTGCAGGTATAGCTATATATAAAACATTAAAAATAAGTGTATATACTTTCTAAATACAGTAATACACTGGCTCTCATGCTGCACATGCTCAGTTGCCTACCCACTGAATTTGCTCACTGGCTATCCCACCATGTCCTCTTCCTCCTCCATCCCATGCCCTCCTCCTCCAGTCCCATCTACCCCATCCCATGGTCTCTTCTTCCAGTCTCATCTCCTCCCTCCCATATCCTCCTCCTCCTCCATAACATGCCCTCCTGCTCCTGTCCCATCTCCTCCATCCCATGTCCCCTTTCTCCTCCTCCAGACCCAACTCCTCCATACCAGGAAAATACACGTAAACGGTTCTAGTAAATGCAGCCAGGTGTGACAGGGAGGCTGCACAGGTCCCCTGAAGCTACGCCACAATCCGGTCTAAATAGTGTGTCCAGGTTTTAGATGGACTGAAGCCCAGACGCATGATTCAAAACCCAGACTGTCTGGGCAAATCCTTTACAGGTGGCAACCCTGGTGTCACCTCATACACCGAGAGCAGCCAGCGCAGCCCCCAGCCAATGCATAGAAGAGAAGAACAGTGTTGGGCATCAAAACACAATACAGTAGGGCTGCAACATTGGGCCCGTGGGTGCACCATAATACAATGTAGGTAAACAGCAGATTGTGGCCCCCAGGGACCCAAAACATAAATGCAGCACAGTGTGGTCCCTGGCGCTCCAGCATACTATCAAAGAGAGGCAGCAGAATGTGCCCCCCCCCCCCCACAAACAATATAAAAGAGCAGAAAGGTGTGGCCCCTGGGGGCCCCATAAGCTGCCTAAACCAAAACACATACTTCCCATCCCTGTGTGGCCTCCAGGTCCTCTCCTCACACAGCCAGCATATCAGTCTCACCTGGATGAACTGTATGGTGAGCGCAAACTTACGTCTCCAGCATGGTGCCCTCCCTCCCACCATCCACACTGGAGCCTTACTAACTGAGCAGAGCCGTTCTGGAGTCAGGGCCTCACTGTGAGCAGGAGAACAGGGGAGGGTGGTGCCTACAGCTGTGTGTGAGTGCTACTGGCAGGACCGCCCATATAGTGGCAGTCTGCCAGGGAATGGCAGAGCAACTGAATGGGATTGTGAGGATAGGTGGCAACCTTACCCTGGTTGGGGCCCCTCAGGACGCCAGAGCCCCTACATGGGTATGGGCTGTCCCCCCCTAATGGTGGCTCTCTGAGTTCTGAGATCCCCACATCATGCATCCCCAAAAGCTTTGTGCCAGTCCACCGAAAATGCACATGCGCCATGGCATGCCCTCAGGGGGCCAGCTGTCTCTTCCTGATTCTTGCAGCCAACACCCCGATGATGTGCCACGTTGCAGTCATGTCATAAGGGGGCCGGCTGCACGAATCAGGAAAAGACAGCCAGCTCCTGATGATGTCAGGGAGGAAGACGGTGGTGCAGGATATGGTGTGCAGCAGCTGAGCAGCGGATCACTACAGAATGCTGCTGGATTCACTGCGCGTATGATTTTTTAGATGCCACTGCAAAAAAAGGAAGGAGGGACTAAGAAAGAAAAATACGGGGGGAGAGTGAAGAAGTTTCTTATTAAGATTCATGTTTGATGAGGGTTGTGAGATAGATTGATTGATTGATGGATAGATAGTGCTTGGTACGGTTTATGAGATAGATAGATTTTTACAATATATTGGTCGGTGTAGGATGATCACCTTGCATTATATTTATATTTAGGCCTCCATAATGCCTTGTGACGTGAAATTTAAATGAGTCTGGGTCTGTATCTCTTTATTCTCTCATTGACTTTGAGGCTGACTATACACTATATATTTTTAATGTACATGAATGACAATTGCTCTCTGAAATAAGTCATGAACAAGCCCACAAAAGGATCCTGCTGCTAACAACAATCGTATCGCTGAAGGCTACGTCTTTGCTTCAGCCCAACGCTGCCTGTATTCCTGGAGAAATATATTATTTACACTCACATCTATGGAAAAATATGCTTGCTCTTTCATATGAGGTGGCCTTTTACATTGTAATAACAGGATATCAGCAGCACAAGAACACAAACTGGGGTGTTAGACTACACAATTAGGACAATTCCAACGTTGGAATGTCCATCAGAGGTCATTACAGCAACATAATGGCAAGCTACAATGGATTTATGAACACGTTTGCACATAAATGTCTTCAGTTATTACTGAAAAGCATCATCTCATAAGGATTCTTTTAGGATCCAATTGATTTACAGATACCTAAAGAGGTAAATTTTTTGGGGGGGAGGGAGCAGGTGCCGAGTTTAGACAGGTACCTGCTCCCACTTTCGCTCGGATCGTCTAGGTGATCTAAGTGGAAGATCTGCTTTCCCACTCCCTCCTCGCAGTCTTCTGGAACGTGTCACAGGTCCCAGAAGACTGTGGGACCTTTCAAAAAACATATCCTATAAAAAAAAAAGCTTGCCCATGTGCAGTACGCAGCCAGCTTTAAACCTAAAGCCATATAGCTGGCTGCCCACAGTTAAAATTCTGGTGCCGTGGACCCGAATACTAGTGAAAAACTAGCCCGGGAGAGGATGGTGCTGGATCCCTGGACAGGTAAGTGTCCTTTATTAAAAGTCAGCAGCTACAGAATTTGTAGCTGCTACACAATACACAAGGCCAAGGTACAATGGGTACTAGTGCATCTCAGTTCCTGATATATGAGAACTCTCAAACACAGAAATTGCCCCTGGGACTTTAAAGGAGTTGTACCCCAAAACAGCAAATAACAGCATTCTTAAAAGTAATTAATTTTATTCAAATACAGAATGAAAATTTTATAAAAAGTACTGTACCTAACATACAGCATATAAATGATGAATAGTTATATGATAACATATATGCATATAGAAATAGCCAGTTGATATCCTAACACTCAACGAGTTTCATGAAGCAACATTCACTTCTTCAGGAGATAGTAATATTTAGTAGGATATCTGTAGAGAAACCACATATACATCCACGGCTTTGAAGTGATTTACTGGGCTTTCAGCCATAACCCCAGTATTTTATTTTTCAGCCAGTTCTCACAAAAGCAATCTCAGTGGCTGATTAGCCGCTGGATCAGTTTTAGAAGCAGCGGAAGGGGTCACTCCCCCCCCACCGCAGCTCGTCTGTGTTTCTCGGCCTTACCAGGAGACCAGGAAATTATCTGATTGCACGCCTGGCCTATGGTCTAGGACAGGTATCTCTAAACTACGGCCCTCCAGCTGTTGTGGAACTACATGTCCCATGAGGCATTGCAAACTCTGACATGACCAGGCATGATGGGAATTGTAGTTCCTGAACAACTGAAGGGCCGTAGTTTGGAGACCCCTGGTCTAGGAGGACAACACCATGACCCCACTTCCGATCTAGGGTGGAAGTGAACAGATTTTTTTTAAAGCATAAGATCAATATTTGTTTTTTAATCGTTTGGTTTAAAGTTACAGGAGAGACCCCAGATCTCTCCGTAAAGAGGACCTGTCACCCCTTATTTCTATTACAAAAGAAATGTTTACATTCCTTGTAAAAGGATTAAAAGTGATCAAAAAAATAAATAAATAAATGAATAAAGGGACAGTGTAAAAAAATAAACAAATAATACGATTATTTTTTTAAAGCATCCCAGTCCCTCTGTGCTTACATGCATAAGATAACTCATACGTAAGTACATGCATATTTAGAGCAATAGCAATAATTGCAATTTTAAGTATCGTAGTTTTTCCCCATTCCACGAGCTTGCACAATTTTAAAGTGTGACATGTTAGGCAGCTATTTACTCAATGTTTACTCAATAATCTCTCATATTTTACCAAACAATTGGTATATATTGTGTTTTTTTTTTTAATTGTGCATTTTTTCCCAAAAAAGTGCGTGTGAAATAAAAAATGTCAACATTTGCCATTTTATTATCTAGGGTCTCTGCTAAAACAAAAAAAAATATATAATGTTTTGGGTTCTAAGTAATTTTCTAGCCAAAAAATGCAGAATTTTACTGCTCCTTAGGTGGTTTAAGCCATAATAAAAAAAAAAAAACATATTATTGATGTGGTTTCTCTACAGATATCCTACCAAATTATACTATATCCTGAAGAAGTGAATGTTGCTTCATGAAATGCATTGAGTTTTAGGATATCAACTGGATATTTCTATAAGCATATATGTTATCATACAACTATTCATGATTTTTTGATATATTTCATGTAATTGTAATATCATTTTAATCAAGTATTTGAATAAAAAAGGTTACATTTTATGAATGCTGTCATTTGCTGCTTTTTGGCACAACTCCTTTAAAGACCCATGGGCAATTTCTGTGTTTGAGATTTGTAGCTGCTGACTTATTTTTATTATCATTTTTTTTTTTTACAGAGTGGACATCCTCTTTAAAAGATCTCCACAATGGAGATAAAAAGTTTGGAATTTAGAGAATGTGTAAACCCTAATAGTTAATGCAAAAAGGTAAAAGTACACAAACCACAGGATGGGCTATGGGTGTCCTAAAATAGTACAGTGCCACGTCCTAAACTGTAATAGGAGAATTTGTTGTTGGAGGAAAAAGTGGACTTTCTAGGCACTAATCGTTGACACAGAATACATTTTTATTATTGCAATCCCAAAAGGGCTATTGAATCAACATTACAGTGGACATTTGTAAAAATACATTAAAAACAAGAAAATATGTATCACAAAAAACTTGTAATAATTTTACAAAACAATAATATCAAAACCAATACTGGCCCAATGGAGACATCAACGATTGTTGATGGCTAATGTATGTATTGGTAAATTTTCACATAAGCTCTACATGTTTCGCAGTTGAGTGCTTCTTCAGGAGCTATAGATTTTTCATCCACGGTAATGGATAGGGTTAAATATGGAGCCCGGTAGGAGGAACTGGTTATGGTAAATAAGTAAAATATCCGGGTTTACAGGCGCTCCAGAAGGTAAAACAGCTGGTGGATCAATCCAAAGGCAAGCGCCACAAGATATATAGGCTGGTCAAATTCTTTAGGTCAGTAAGGATATTGCCAGCATCAAGCAGCATATATAGGTAGGAGGGAAATTTATCCCATACGGTTTGGGAAATAAATTTCAAACATAGAAGGACCAGGAAGTGATCAATGGGTTGCAATGTAAAGTGGCATCAGCCGGACTGTTGCGCCACCGCCACCGACCACACCGTTCACGTTAGGGAGAGGGCCATTTTCCAGCTTTAGTAAATAAACCCCTGTGTGTATGTCTATGGACGCACACAACTTGACTTGGGGTGAGGGCTCACACGTTCGCATCCATAGGAAGCAATTTACTCTTATGGCACACAGAGAAGAGGAGGAGCCAAAAGCACCAGCAGGGACCCCAAAAGAGAAGGTTGGGGGTGCTCTGTGCAATTACCATTGCAGATAGCAGGTAAGTATAATATGTTTGCTATTTAAAAAAGTATTTACAATCACTTTAAGTAATACTATTTATTGGCTAACCTAATATTTTAAATATACAAGCTTATTGGACCCGTTCTTGCCTCAGGCATTATGGCCAATAGTTCTGACACCCACATATTTATCCACAGAGTATGAAATACAACCATTAATTTAATACAATATATTTTTTTGACACATTTGAGTAATAATGACTATTGTGAAAGGTTAGGATATATAGATAGTCAATAGGCTTGAATCATTGATTATATATCCACACAGGGGAGTTATGAAAGATATATAAGAGTTGTGGGGCCCAGATAATCTTTATCAGATTCACTCATCCCACCACAGACAGAGGCAATTTACACCAGCCCTGACACTTAATTCTTTGTTTATCCAATAGAGGGGTTAAATCAAGTTTGAGATATTCAGATGGATTTGGTGAAAACACCACTCCCAAATTCTTACAAAACAAGGCCACGGCTATCTGGAAGGCACCGGCAGGCAGAGGTGACACCAGCAGATCGAAAGTCATAAGAATAGATTTTGACCAGCTAATGGTAAATACGTAAAAAACACAATTTTTTTTTTATGATTTCCATTAAATTATTTAGCGAACCACCGGTATCCCTTTAGACACAACAGCGTATCATCAGCATAAAGGGAGATTTTCTCCTCCAGTTGACCCCTATGCAGGCCCACAATAGCAGGGTTCTCCCTAATCATTATGGCCAAGAGTTCCATTGCTAATGAAAACAAAAGGGGGGACAATGGATACCCCTGTCTAGTGCCCCTATGTAGTAAAAATGAGGAGGAGAGGGAGCCATTGATATGAGTCTAATGCCTTGTACACACGATAGGTTAACCAGAGGACAACGGTCTGAATGACCGTTGTCTTAGGTTAACCTATGAAGCTGACTGATGGTCCATCGTGCATACACACCATCAGTTAAAAAAAACGATCGTGTCAGAACGTGGTGACGTAAAACACAACGACGTGCTGAAAAACGAAATTCAATGCTTCCAGGCATGCGTCGACTTGATTCTGAGCATGCAAGGGTTTTTAACCGATGCTTTTGCATACTATCGATCGGTTTTGACCTATCGGTTACCAATCCATAGGTTAAATTTTAAAGAGAGTTCTCATTTATTTAACCTAAGGTTAAATAACCTATGGGGCCTACACACGATCGGTTTGGACTTATTGTCCTCTGGTTAACCTATCGTGTGTATGAGGCCTTACACAAGGCATTGAGTAGAGTACTCACACCCAGCTATGAAAAGTTGTCTCCCAGGCCACAGCGGCCAAGGATTTCCCAGCGGTAGGGCCACTTCACACTGTCAAATGATTTAGCAGCATCCAATGCTTGTCCAAGTTTGTCTGCCGGAATCTGCAAATTAAGGAACAAACGCCTTATATCATCCACAGTCGAGCGTGTAGGAATGAATCCAGATTGGTCACGATGGACCAAGTGACCAATCACCCTGACAGTTTGTTACCTAGGATATATAGATAGTGAGTTATGTGTAATTGTGGTAATTTAAATGTTTATAAGACACGAAGTCCAAGGGCAGCTAGTAGTAGGTATTTACATTCAACTGGACTTGTAATGGTGAAGACATTTTGTAGACTATCCAATTCACCTCTTCCATTCTAATGAATGCCAGGAAGGTCCCTTAGGCTTTAATTCACACAGTTATCACCAACATCTTGATCCATCTTCCCATATTCCTGCACTATTTTCAGGGTAAACACCCCAAAATGATTGCCAATCTATCCATGGCATAACTAGTAGTAGTTCCTAAATCTAAAGTACGCATAAGATCAACACCATAGTTACATAGTTGACAAGGTTGAAAAAAAGACACAAGTCCATCAAGTCCCACCTTCAGTCACATACATTTTCCAAAAATGTCTTATTCAACACCACAAAAGGGTTGATCTAATAAAACTGGAGAGTGCACAATCCAATCAGCTTCCTTTTTGTTAAAGCTTAATTGAACAAGCTGAAGTTAGAAGCCGATTGGCTACAATGCACAGCTGCACCAGATGTTGCACTCTCCAGTTTAAGTAAATCAACCCCAAAGTGAAGCTCCTAGGATTTCTGGCGATTGGATTATTCATTCCAGAACTGTCAGTATCAGAAGATGATTAGGGATAAACTGTGATTTCACCACGAAAGTACTGCATTCTTGCCAAAGAGGGATTTCTGTATTTGCTTATGTGAAATTTGCCGGAAAAAAAGTCAACTCTCTTTTTACTTATATAGAGGATCTGTTTTTTTTTTTGTGTAGCTATTGTAATTATATTTATTATATTAAGAGGTATGTTTATAAAGTAGTGAATGTGACATTCACCATGCACATAATAGCAGTGAATCTTTCTGGCGCACTTGTTTTCAATTGGAGCAACTGATATACTTGCAGTCAGTTTTTGGTGAAAGTCACATTTACTTCTTTATGAATATGCTCCTAAGTGTTCTTTTTTATTTGTGTTATTTATTTATTTAGTCATTATCACTTTATTAATTTTTTTATTTAACCTTTTAAGGTCCATTGACACAGCCATATGGGTATTTTCTGCTTGAACACAGGGGACAGCTGGCAAAAGGTCCTGTATAAAATAAGCACCTATAGTATTCATGTTTAGACGTGTTTATGCACGACTGAAATCTGCAGATTTTTGCAGCCCTGTACGCAGAGATGTCCTACTTTTTTTTTACAAAGTAGATATTTGCCAGCACACCATGGATCAACACAAAGTAGAGTCCAAACTGATTATTTATTGCATGATTACAAAGCAAGGAGAGTGCAACGTTTCGGAGTCACACAAAACCCCTTCATCATCACATGCCTGATGAAGGGATCCTGCGTGACTCTGAAACGTTGCACTCTCCTTGTGTTTTGATCATGCAATAAATAATCTGTTTGGACGCTACTTTGTGTTGATCCATGGTGTGCTGGCAAATATCTACTTTTTGACTTGAACCAGTATCCAGCTGGTTGTTGCTTCAGCACCCAAACTTTGAGAGCTCATCCAGGAACGTGTGCAATGGGAATATAAAGTACTACTTTTTTTTATCCCCAGCTATGCACAGTGCACATTATTGTAAATACATATCCCATATGCATGCATTTGTGTGCATGGGCTCATTGATAACTATAGTGCTGCATTTAGATGCTCACAAAACTAAGTGCAGTATTTTTTCTGTCTGTGTGAATGAACCCTTTCTTTTACTGTCTATTTTTTGATCTCTGTGAAAAAAAAATATTGGGGGTAAAGGGGGTTCCAGTTTTGGTACAATAACAGATTCAGGATAGTTGAAAGAGGCTTTCATAATCTCCAGGAGCCGTTGAAGTCCACGGCCCCCTTAAAAACACCCAAACCATTTTTACTATTAACTCAATGCATTTTACCAATATGGAAAAATTGTGGCCAAATTTCTTAATTTTCTCATTGATGTTGAAAAAATGAAAAGTCTCAGGCAGATTCCTCGTCATAAATACAGCATCTAGGGTGTCTACCGAGAATAGAAATGCACAACATGTTGGGGATGTCTGTATGCTAGAAATTTCCTGGCAGGTGGATGAGTAGTGCTGCGTACACACGATAGGTTAGTCTGATGAAAACGGTCTGATGGACCGTTTTCATCAGACCAAACTGATCCTGTGTGGGCCCCATCGGTTATTTATCCATAGGTTAAAAAAATAGGAACTTGTTTTAAAATTATCTGATGGATAAAAAACCTATAGAAAAAAACGATCGTTTGTGGGTACGTCCATCGGTTAAAAATCCACGCATGCTCAGAATCAAGTCGACGCATTCTTGGAAGCATTGAACTTAATTTTTTTCAGCACGTCATTGTGTTTTACGTCACCGCGTTCAGACACGATCGTTTTTTTAACTGATGGTGTGTAGGCACGACTGATCATCAGTCAGCTTCATCGGACAACTGATGGAAAAATCCATCAGACCGTTTTCATCAGACTAACCTATCGTGTACAGGGCATAAGGCATCTGTTTTGTATTCAATTTTAGAAGGCATGGTGATTTTTATGCTTTTATACCCATTATTGTCGGAGAGAAACCCACTAATGGTTCATGGCTATGACGCATTGGGGTTGATTTACTAAAGGAGTTGAGAATTAATTTTTTTCAAACAGCGTGATAGATGGAAGAAAGGAAAGGAGGAAGGAAGGAAAGAAGAAAAAATACAAAGGTAAAGGAAGGAAAGATTTAAATGTGTTACATTTTCGCACATCTCCTACCAACCAGCTTTGTCTTTAGAGCTCAAAAATAAGAAGAAAGGAGTGAAGGAAGGAATTAAATACATTACATTTTCAAACATCTGCTACCAGTTTTGTAATTTATAGGTCAAAAATAAGAAGGAAGGAAGAAAAGAAAGAAGGAAAAAAGAAGGGAATTAAATGTCCCACATTTTTGCACATATGCCACCAGCTTTGTCTTCAGAGCTCAAAAATAGGAAGACAAGGTAATATTTATAGTTTTTGGATTCATGGTTTTATAACTGTAATTATGGCAGAGATACCCACTAATCATGTTGGACAACACGATGGCAGGAAGGAACGAAAGAAGAAAAGGAAAGAAGGAAGGAAAAAAGGAAAGAAAATGGGCATGTTCTCCCTGTGCATGCTTGGGTTTCCTCCCACATTCCAAAGACATGCTAGAAGCTACTGTCTAAATTGACCCTAGTGTGTCTATGTACGAATGTGAGTTAGGAACCTTAGATTGTAAGCTCTTTGAGGGCAGGGACCGATGTGAATTTACAATATACATGTGAAGCTCAGCATAAAATTGTTGGCACTATGTAAGTACCTGTATTAATGTAAATTAAAGGTTCAGGGGCTCCAATGACAAAGTTCACCTGGTTGGAACTGCCAATGTTACCTTTAAAAGGGGCTCAGCTATCTACGTGGGTTTGCAATGTGTCATCTATAAATCAGAAATAAATGTAATAATTGTACAGGGCCAGAACAGTGTTTATGTCCCTTGGTTCCTGATAGTATCAGAAGAGGCGGGCTGAAGAAGACAGGGGTGGGATTTGCGTCAAGCTGAACAGTTTAACAATGAGCCAGAATAGCACTCTGTGAACAGGTACACATTTAGATTTAATTTTGGCTGCATATGAGCTGCCTATGTTTTTCCACAGATATAAAAAAAGACTCAGCCCAACACATGCCACCTATACCCAAAATATCTCTTTTCAGTAGACTGACCCTTAAATAATGAATGGCATGGCTGTGTTGGTCTACTAAAACCTCACAATACTTAAAGGAATCTGATTATTGGTTTCCAAAAATTCAATCCAATGCTGAATACTCTGTTCTCTTGACATTCATGGTTACTAGTTGGTGCACGATGGATAATCCTTCATTACTTCCTTCAAGAATTTACTATAACGCACAGTATCAAAAGAGATAAAAAATAAATAAAACTTCCCAAGGCATAAGAGTGCATAATAGAAACATCATTCTTTAAGACATTTTGTGCCTTAGATTGGGTGATTGTTTACAGTGACCTCCCTAGTGTGGTAATGTGCTACAGTAACCAAAAATATATGGCAAAAATAGATTATTTTTTAACCTCCCGAAAAAAACTAAATGCAAATGCAGGCAGCAGTCTCACCTTTTAAAAGGTCTACCATAGTTGAACCATGTGTAAATTTGAAATTTCTACTGAAGGAGTATAGGCTGTTCCTTTGTCACTGAAATTTTACTTAAAGTTGAGTTTTGTTCATTTTGAATATCAAGTGTAAAGGAGATAGAAAAACTGATGTATGCTTGTATGTTATTGGATGACTGAACTGAACACAGTGCCCCCTTATTCACAAAGAAAAGGCAACATTTACTTTGCAAATTCAAAAATTCTCAACTCCTTTAGTAAATCAACCCCAATGCGTCATAGCCATAGACCTCAGATGACAGCGGGGGCATGAAGGCGTGGTGTGACCATTGAGTTGCGTGTCAATGAAGCACATGAAACCATATGAAAAATGCCTAAGCAATAAGGTGGGTGGTTGGGAGTAGTTCCGGATCCTCTGCTGGTAGCAGACATTTGTCTAGCATTGCTGGGCTGGAAGAGAGTTTTAATCAAATAAGATCTGACATTCCTATCTAGAAATAAAATGCCTCGCCATTCGTATGTCAGTCACCTCTAAGCGATTTGACAAACTCAAGATCTTTTAAAACGAAAGGAGTTCAGATCATATTAATTCCCCAAAAATGTTTTGATTCAAAGTAGTTTGTATTTTATGTTGCCAAGGGCAATCGGAGGAAGAAAAAAAAAACTCTCTGTTGCCGGTAGTCTTGTCCTCTCGTCATGGCCTAGAGGCGATAGTAGTATTTAAGCTTTTTGAAATTTGCCTGGGGCATTCAGACTGCATGATCACAAAGAGGAACATGAGTTTTTTTGGAGTCCGCCATTCAGGTTTTATAAAATGGTGCGGGCCAAAGAGTCACTTTATTTTTTATGCCTTTGTATCTAAAATACAGCGTGCAAAAAGAAAAAATCTAAATTCAAATCCTATAATAAACTAAGTTTAGTGCAACTGTACACTTTACTGTGCATCAAACAGTTCACCAAAAAAATAAACAAACAGAAAAAAAAACACCCTGATCTGTTTAACTAAGCATCAATTCTTAAGAAAAAAAAAATTAATGATTAAAAATCACTGACGGCTCCCCTGTAAATAGAAGGCTAGCTACTTCAAGTAATTTCTTTTGAAATCGGATATCTGAATATTCAACCAAGGCAGAGGCTCCACTCTGTATGAGCGGCGTTAATATGATCTCAACAGAGTTTGCTACTCGGAAATATTAGCATATCAAAGTATTTGCCCCGGGCTGAAGAAGGCATCGATACACAAGAAGCAGCCAGAGTAAAGATTATTGGTTGTGATGGGGAGAGTAGAGGAGCTCGGGGCTAAATTCAGCACACCATTAACTAAAAGTGATAGCAGGGGGATCTTTGCGTCAGTTCGGCTGCAAATATTAAATCTAGACCTTGTGATGGTGGGAAGAACGCACCTGGGTAGACTGGACCGAGGGCTTTAATGATACTCCCACCTCTAGACACCAGCACAATGCAATATTACCAAGCTTTACAACTCCAAAGTGAAAGGTCATTGGATTATTCACGTCTGCTATCAAACTAGAGTTGCGTTCCCGTTCGCCCGGTATCAACAGATCGAACGTGTACAGAGCTTCTCTTAATCTTCCAGAGGCTGTTCAACCGCAAATTAATTCTACTTCCTTATTTGAATTATGGTGCAATCCTTTGACCCTTTGAGGTGCGCACAAAAAAAAGAAAATCATTTACAACCCTCACGCCTTCAAGCTATGCATGGTGGAAAGCATGAGGTTAATATTTCACAATTTTGCAAATAAGCGTGCACTGTGTTTGATTCAAAAAACAAAAACATTTTGACATAGATAGACAGATAAATAGATAGATAGATATATAGATAGATAGATAGATAGATAGATAGATAGATAGATAGATAGATAGATAGATAGATAGATAGATATTTTCCCTAAAAAAAGCATACCAAATTCAATGTTTTCCTAGACACATTTTTTAAATTTTGGTAACTCTAGAAGTAAAATTTCAGCTGTTTTACGTTTTAAAATAATTTTCACACATTTTTTAGGCTTTTGTTAAGTAAAATATAGATATATTACTAAATTCAATCTAAATCTAAACACCATATTAAATAAGACCCTTCAATTTGTTTAGTGCAAAGCACTGTTTAAATGGCTAATACGGATTTTAATCAACTATTTTCACTTGTCTATCCTATTTACAGTAACACCAGTACTGTTTAGGGTAAGGTACTAATATGTGCTCATTGCTCAACAAACAAATGTGTACATGTTCTTTTTTAGCTTTTTTTTTATATATATTTTGGAGTTCTGCCTAAAAATAAAAAATAAATCCTAATAAAATCCTTCCAAATTAAACAGAAAATTCAACCACTGATGTACTGTAAAACTGCCAGTTCTGTATTATGCTCTTTATTTTCAAACACAATATATATGAGTGAATGACATACAAAATAAAAGCAATGCATCTATTTTCCTAACATGTCAATACAGATGATTTTATTTTTTAAATGCCATTAAGAAAATGCACCCTTTTATTCATGCAATTATTTGGTCATATTCAAAATGTGAAATAATTTACTGTATTGGCGTTTTAAAGGGCCTAAAGTCAACAATTTGTATGTTTGCTTCTAGGCTAAATTATTTCCATGGCAAATTTTCACCAGACTTTGTTTTCAATGGTGCAGTGATGTCAAAACATTAAAATTTCCTGTGAAAAACATCATAAAAGCAAAAAAAAAGCAAACACCTTGCAGCTTATACTATTTAACAAAGGCTATATTTTTAGAACTTGAAGGTTAAAAGAAAAAGGTTTTCAGGTTGCAATTTTCTGTGGTATGTCTAATACTGGTTTTCTTTGTCACACCTATTGTCAAATAAAAATAACTCACAAATGGACACCCATAAGAGAGTAGGATGTCCAAGTATTCAATGGGCATTAAATGTAAAAATGGCGCTTTGGCTTATTTCAGCTTATACTGGAAGATAACGCAAAAATAATCACAAGAAATTAAAATAAATAAATACACAGGAGTAAATGAATAATGTATAGAATAAATTACAAAAAGATATCTCTTATTAATCATACAACATACATTGATTATGACTAATAAACTAATTAACCAATAAATGTAACCACCATACTTAAAATAATAGAACACAAATGTTCATAATACTAAGCTATTATTTAAATATGTTACCTAATGTAGGCCTTAAAGATATCTTTAATAAATCAATTAATTAACATGCATTGATTATGACAAATAAATTAATGAACCTATAAATGTAACCACCCTACTTAAAATAATAGAACACAAATGTTCATAATACTAAATATGTTACCTAATGTAAGCCCTACGGCTAAAACTATCCTACCTTTTAACAATCTAAAGAAATGCCAACAATTATCTAGGAAAAGTCAGGCTATGCAGAAGGAAAATGATGAAGACATACAAATGTTGGAATTGTTTATTATTGTTTTTCAATTTAATGGAAAATTTCAATTCGAGCGGGCACCAGTCCTTCCCTTCTCTATGAAGTAAGGGGAAGGAAAGTACATGCACAGTGAACATCTATCACAGAGGTCGCTTGCTATAGAGAAGTGGGGTAACATTGGCAACAATTAGGTAGCACTGGATTTATAAACAGCTTGGCCAACATTTTTGTGGTGAGAAGTTGAGTATTCCTTTTTCAAAAAGAAAATGGAACAAAGCTATCATCATGTCCCCATTAGTCAAAAAATAAAAAAATCAAGGTGGGTCCTGAATGTGCGTGAGCTGTTGAAGACAGGTAATATAGCACGGCCTTCCTTACAGGTAAGATATTTCCTTGTCCGTAGCCACCCTCAGAGGAATCAGGGCTGTTGCCTATCATGCCAGTCACATGGTGACATTGTACTGCAGGCATACACAAAGTTGGTTATAAACACAAACTTACACTCTCATCACTATTGGCCAACCACAGTGATCACATGATTAACAATCACACCAATTGGTTCCTTATACTCCCTCCAATATCCGAGAGTGGTAGCAGCAACCCAGTCCTAAACGAAAAATAGCAAAAATTTGTTGCCGTACTAAAATCTCCTTGTGGTCGCACGACTGCCAAGATAAGCTGAACATGATAATCGCATGATCTGAAACCATGCCGTGGTATAACGCGATCAACTTTCCAAATCCTAAGGCTACACACCAAAACCCAAAGGGGGTCGATTTACTAAAACTGGAGAGTGCAAAATCTGGAGCCGTTCAGAAACCAATCAGCTTCCAGTTTTTTTTTGGTCAACGCCGATTTGAACAAGATGAAGTTAGGTCTGATTGGCTACCATTCACATCTACGCTAGATTTTTCACTCTTCGGTGGTTTTACCAACCTTAAATTGTCTCGATCCAGATCTACACTGAAAAAGACCTTTGAAAAACAATTTGCAAGGAGGATGTAGAGCTTTATGGGCATGAAGGGGTTAAACAATCCTTGGCTTATCACTGAGCGGAGCTGTTCTTTCAGCACCGGCATTGTTATATACAGCGTTAGCTTCGTTGCTCTAACTGGCGAGCAGATTACCAGAACCGCCAGCTGTCTGACTCAGCCTGGAAGCTACAGTAAGCAACCACGGCGTGCATCACGGTGCAGAATACTAGGGGGCTATTACTGCATAATTACTGCATCATACTTCGGAGGGATATGTCTCGACTATTCTCTCTCTTTTGTCTCCATCCAATACGCCTCTGAGCACAAAAGTTCTTTAGGGTGAATTCATGTATCTACTGTATAGATATACTTAGGTAGATCACAATGGTCTACTGCACAGTTTGGCCAATGTCTTATATAAAAAAAAAGATTAAATAAAACTACAAATATGTTCAGGGGCAAAATAATGTGGGAAAAACATGTACTCATAAATACATATATGCTTTAAAGGCTTTTTTATTTAAGGAATGGCTTATAGTTCTTGAGTACCCCTTCTCTCTCTTTCATTCTGTCTCGGCAGATTGCCAGTGCTAAGTAGGCACGCCCATTTTTTTTGCACAATTTGCAAAAAGCATGCAGTCAATATTTTGAATATGATAGAACAACAGAAAACTGCTAAAAAATAAAACAAAAACAGCAACATTTTCCTAAATATGCACACATTGGCCAGCCTAGGTGGGTGCGTGAATTGTGTAAGCCTTATAATAATGTTCTTGTATGCAGTCTAGACTGAGTCTACGAGTTAACAGAACTATAAGAAAGGCACAGGCTACAACATACGTGTAGTTACAGAGAAGGTGGTGAGAACATTACCTACGTACGATGAGAGTAAAAAAAACAAATAACAGGGGTTCAAACCTGTCAGGTGATTAGATTAACTCTTCCATTATTGTGAAAGAACACACCTCAAACCTTAAACCTCTGCAAGTTCAAGAGTACAATCTAA